>NC_143001.1:2103125-2403571 GCF_061535395.1 Colias eurytheme
TATTGGATAAGTGGATATAATGTTTCTCTTTAATCTCTCTAGCGGCTTTCGTTCTATTAGTGTTTCCAGTCTGAAAAATAATTTTTATTATAATCAAGTTGAATTTAATTAATCAATATTTTATTTATTTTTCCATTTGTTTAAGGACTTAAGGCCGTGTACGCGGTCCGTGCGCTGTTTGGCTCAAATATGTGATTTTTCAAACCAGATTGTCCATCAACCACTTATCTTACAAACATATGAATTACTAATAATTTTAGGAAATTTTATTGTCTATGTAGTTAGTTAAGAGTTTTTTTCAATTAATACAGTATTTCTGAATACCATCAAGATAACTGAGCCGATGATTACTTGATTTCACTTTTAGTGTCAATTTCGAAGCTAAAAATATCTGAAATCGCTGACAGATCTAACACACAATTATTTTTAACTAACTGCAAAAATCCTTATTAAAATAGTTAGTTAAAAGATTTTTTTATTTTGGACTCCTAACTTACGAAATTAAAATCCGAACAATGTGAATTTTTTTAGAAATTATAGTCGACAAAATGATTATTTTCACCAAGATATTTGACTTTATTGAATATAATATAATACATATTGCAATAAAAGAATGTCTTACTTATAAGATAAAATTTAAAAAATCAACTAAGGTACCTCTATTATTTTTCTACAATTTTTTTTAAAGTACTATAAAACACTGCGCGCGACCCGATTAAAATCAGTCGGCAGCGAGCCTTTCCAGAGAGAGGACATGTTGCTCGGCGCTCTCCTGCGGACCTATTCTGTTCATAGTAAAAGGATAGCGCAAGCCGCGATCTATCGTAATAGATCGCGGAGTTTTTGACTTGCGTTAAATAGAATATGCGCTCTTAATATAAATCTAATAAAACAGTTGGTTCCATTTCAGTTGTCATTGAAGTGAAACTTTTTTAGTCGTTTTGAGAGTAAAATTCCAAGGTCACGTCATGGCAATACCGCCACGTCATGGAGTAAAGCTACGATTTTGGTAAATAAGTTTCACTTCTGACTTGTGTGCTCAACATACACACTTTTTTCTTTTAATTAACTTCCAAAATCTAGGTAAGATTATATGTTTGTCAGTATGTTCATTAATCTTTACATACCTGACAGTTTCAACGGGAAATGAAATAGGGAACTTCTTGCTTCTCTCTATGATTTCTGTCACATCATCAGTCAACTTTGGTGCGGGCAAATCTATGCATTGTTTCAATAGATCATTCATTTCTTTGCCCATGCTTGGATAACACCAGTCTGGTTTACACCTAAAAAATATGTGAAATAAAGTAAAATTGCAGTTAAATAAATAAATATTTTCGGGACTATATTCACACACGGCACTATCTGATCCCATACTAAGCTTTCGCTTGTGTTTTGGAAACCAGATGGCTGATAAACATACATATATAATTTTAAATAAATACTTATATAGATAATTAACACCCAGACACAGAGCAAATATCTATGTTCATCACACAAATATTTGCCCCGGGTGGGAATCGAACCCACGATCAGTGGCTTGGAAGGCAGGGTCACTACCAACCAAGCCAACCGGCCAGTCAAAAGTTAAAAGTAGTACGGATGTTTATTCAAAGGGTTATTTATTTATTTTTACATACATAGATTCCTTACAGCTATTTATTGCTTGTATAACAATATTTAAACTTTAACAAACAATATGTCAAAAAAAAGGAATACCAATAATTATTATCAAGGGTGTGTATATGTGTGATAAAATCTTGTAACTTAATACAGGTTTTAAAGCAAATCACATTTAAATAGACCTTAATAACCTTAAGATATATCCTATTAGGATTAATAGGATATATCTTTCATTCATAGTGGTTCATAGTGGTTGGTATAATATGTTTTTATACTGATCAAAACAATTGCTACTTCTATAATTGTCAATACAGGGTGTAATCGTTAAGTGTGCACAGGCGATTATTCCGTAACTATTGCAGATATCAAAAAACTTTAAACTGTTTTCGAAAGGCCTTTACCTAATGAGTAAAATGACATTAATAACTTTTTAAAAATAAATCGGGAAATAACCAAAAAATTTACATATAAATAGTTATGAAATAATCGTCTGTGCACACTTAACGATAACACCCTGTATAGAGTATAGACTGAGATTTTTTTTAGTCTCCACTAGTATTGAATCCTTGATTGTAATGTTAAAGAACTATCCTTTATTAACATAGTTGTGTTGTATTAATAAAACTATAATACAATTTCTACAGTGAGCAATAAGATTACCTATCAAATATGTTTTACTTCTAATTATATTTATACATATAACTATACATAAAAATTATCTAATTCAAAATATTTATAAAATAGCTTATTAGCAAACACACATATAACAACAAACATAATAGTAGGAAACCTTACACACACATTCAAACAGAAATCGACATAACAAAACTGTTGTATGGCTTTATTGTGGTCTGATTGTACATTGTAATATGACATTAACTGTATATCTATGTGTATAGCAATTAATCTATTTAAATGTATGTTAAATTCTCAGACGTTTTTGGGTCACGGAAGAATTCCAACCAATACCCGCGGCCCCATCATTAAAGCAGCTTGACGGAACACAGTGGGGTTTTAGTCGGTAAGAATCCGACATAACCCACGACTCCTTCCCCAGGGGCCGTGGGTATCTTTGGAAGATTTCCCCACTTAAAAAAAAGGCTCTAGCGTTTCTCTAGCTTAACCAACTTTAATAGTTATTTGTATATGAAGAATAAGCTGTAATTATTTTTAAAATTCTAAGTAAAGATGTTTCTAGAAACAGCTAGTTTGTCTATAAATAAATTTCCTTTTATCACATCATAACTTCAAAAACATTACAGATTTTATTCATTATCTTCTAGTTTTCATATTACATAGAAGATAAATTGCGGTGTGCGGTGTACTGTGCAGCCACACACAACTCATAGGCAAAAGTATTTATTTAACACATGTTTTGATAATTATGACATAAGCTACATCACTGCTAAGTATCATCAATAATCGTGCAGTAATTTTCGCGTGAAACATACATCTATAGATTCACAAAAAAATTTATATTAGTAGGAAGTTGAATAAATCCATATTTAAAAGAGGATGTGAGTCATAACATTTACAAAGAGTGGGTTTTATGATGTCAGCTTTTTTAACATATCAGAATACTACTAAGTTGATTCATTTAGGTATACAAATATTGAGGAAGGAAAATTAAACTTACCATGGTATACTTTGAAACTGGCGTAATATATCCATCCTGAAATGCTTTCTCTACAAAAATTTGATTATAAAGCAAACGCAAAATTAACCGGCAAATGAAATCAAATATAGCAAACTCACAGGAAACTGTTTTGTTAACGAAATAACAGAAAGTAAGCGACGCACTTTCATGTGAAATAAATTAAAACATTGCAGTTTATACAGTGTTTACAAATAAGTATGATTTACGGTCTATTGCGTTTATATTAAGGAATTGTTTTATAGATCAAAGGACAATTCTAAATAACAAAGTGCCGAATAACAAATACGTTGACAAAATTATGATGGAAATTGCGAAACTGCGAATCCTGCGAAATTACGATTTGCTTTTGCTTTTGCGAAATTTTACCAAGTGATTGTTAATGTCAAATGTCAATTTTTTTATGACAATTGACAATGACAATTTTTTTATGACAATTGACAATAGTCCAAAGTCAAATATTTTTGTATTAAGGTTGATGTTCCGACCGTCCCTCCATACATTTTTGATTACCTCTAAACACTTAACACAGACACTATTTCTTTAAAACTAATCATTTTATCACTTCTCTATAATGAAATGTGTGCGCGTTCGACCTTTTTAATCAATAATTTACAATATTTACTTAGAAAAACAACAGTAAAATACCGGAAAAATTTGACACTTCTACAGTAGTGTGCGTGACTTTTGCCAAGCGAAACACGACATAAAGCACGACATCTAGCGCATAGACTATATACTTATTACAGATCTAGCGCGTCAATGTCTAAACGAAAGGCGATGTTTAGACATTGACGCGCTAGATGTCGTGCATTCGCGTTCGTTATCTTATGCATAATGAGCATAATTCTAATAAATCAAAGTTCTGTGTAAAAATTGAGTAATTTCATTTCCAATCGTTCAAAGAAAATAACAATAAAATAAAATAAAACTAATGACCTTAGAAACTATGTTTTTTTTTTATTTATTACTCATTATTGTTCGTCCGTCGTAGGTCTGTAAACTGTATTGTACACTGAAGGTAAATGGTACTGTAGGTACTTTAGTTCGGCGTCGTCGCTCGTCGGCTTGATATAAAATTACATTCTTGATTTCATTGACACGCGCTATGATTTGCGCGCGGAATTTCTTGTGTTGTGAATTTATTTTTGTATGCTATGCATTTTAATTGATTCAAATTGCAATGTTTCTCTAGTATGCATTTGAGACTATATTGTAAATTGTAATAATTGATCGTGGGTATAGTAATTAATTATTCTAATAACGCAATTAGTAATATATGTATTTTCGGTGGGATTCAAAACAAAAAATTGGCCCGTGATTTTTATGAAATTTCACCACATTGCAAATCACATCAATCATAGTTCATACACATGTATGACGAAAGTGATTAGTATTGTGGCTAACATTGACTCATCAGTTCATCACTGAAACCAGTGATAAATCAGTACCTATATCATATTGTGTTTGAATATTTTTAAACAATGATATAAGTATACAATTATTATAAATCGGTAAACTATCAAAGTAATCACAAACTTGCAGGTGGCGTTTTGAAGTTCTGTCTACTCATACAGAAAAATGGAAAACTTGTTTTTTTTGTAAACAATTTATTACTCATGTTGTTTGGCAACTCGAAGCGTGGTCGTCCGTCGTAGGTACTTTTGTTCGGCGTCGCGTCGTCGTCCGCGTCGGCTTGATATAAAACATTCTTGATTTCATTGACACGCGCTATGATTTGCGCGCGGAATTTCTTGTGTTGTGAATTTATTTTTGTATGCTATGCATTTTAATTGAATCAAATTGCAATATTTCTCTAGTATGCATTTGAGACTATATTGTAATAATTGATCGTGGGTAGGTATAGTAATTAATTATTCTAATAACGCAATTATATTTTCGGTGGGATTCAAAACAAAAAATTGGCCCGTGATTTTTATGAAATTTCACCACATTGCAAATTATATATATACAATTACAATTACAATTATTATAAATCGGTAAACTATCAAAGTAATTACAAACTTGCAAAATATGCTTTTCCGAATTTTCAGACAGACACACAATTTTATTAGTTTGTTTTAGCAAAGTAGGTACCTATACCTATACGCTTAGGGCGCGTTCCCACTATGTCGTAACGACTAATTTATCGTTCGACGACTGTCGTCTCTACCTGTTCCCATTATAACGATTGTTTGTCGTCAACATTTTTTTATCGTGTAGCGACTGTCGTATCTAGCTGTTCCCATTGGATCGCGACGACATTTTATCGATTCCTGGCAGTCGCTTTGTCGTTTACACATCATCAGCAAGCTACAAATCTAGTCGCCTCTGCGTTCGCTTGGTGATTACCAGTGCGTTTACTCTCCTGAGTTCAATGGACGTCATAGAGTTGCCGTCCACAATTTTTTTATCGTTTTACGACTGTCGTGCTTGCCGTTCCCACTGTCACGACAAAGGGTCGTCACTGCAAAAACTGTCGTAGACGACAGTAAATTGTGTCGTTCTAAATGTGAACACCTCCATTTAAACATATAAGCCACGACACTTAAAACTACACGATTATCTGTCGTCACGACTCACGACACGGTGGGAACGCGCCCTTACGTCGCGCGTCGCGTCGTCGAAAACGGTGCGCCCAGAAACAAACATACCTAATTCAGTTACAATCCTTTTTTTGTTCCGTAATTTATTGTATTTATTCTAATACGATTTTTTTTATTCGTCGGCCAGTTCTACTAGGTATAAAAAGATAAAATTGAAATATAATTATTGTAGCGACAGCCATATTATGTTACTATGTTTTCGTAAATATGTTTTTCACCTTCCTGGTTATTTTCACATAATCTTATCTTCTTCTTATATATAAAAATGAATCGCAAAATGTGTTGGTAAGCGCATAACTCGAGAACGGCTGAACCGATTTCGATCATTCTTTTTTTATTATATTCCTTGAAGTACGAGGATGGTTTTTATGTAGAGAAAACGTAAATATTATGTACCACGGGCGAAGCCGGGGCGGACCGCTAGTATATATATATAAATGAATCGCAAAATGTGTTGGTAAGCGCATAACTCGAGAACGGCTGAACCGATTTCGATAATTCTTTTTTTATTATATTCCTTGAAGTACGAGGATGGTTCTTATGTAGAGAAAACGTAAACATGTACCACGGGCGAAGCCGGGGCGGACCGCTAGTTACATATATATAAAGCTACACTACCACTGACTGACTGACATCGCTTTTCTCGGAAACTATGTGGAAAGTTGGGGGGATTTAGACGTGATCGTGTAGAGGTGCGCCGAGTGACCAGAGGAAAAATATAGCGATCTCGATCATCTTCGAAAACCAAGTGGACCCCTGGAGGTGCGCAAAAACGGTGATACCTGGAGGGGGGGTGTCTGAACAAAAAATGCTCAGAACTGGTGGCGATTACCAGGGGTGGTGGAAAAATGGGGATTTTCGCAAAAACAAGATGGCCGCCGTACTTTGCCAAAATCGCCGTTTATGAATCCTTACGTCTCAAATTTGGCACACGTGCTCTGTTCGAGCCGGCGAATCGATCGGTGCCCCGTTCGAGTGGCTCCGGGCCCCAGTTTCCGACTTTCATACATTGGAAAATCGAACGGCCCGCGGAAACGGTGCGAGTTGGGTGGGGGGTGTCGGAACTAAAAATGATCACCACCCTGGGACGCTACCAGTGAGCCATAGTGGGACGTTCCATTTTGGAATTTTTCCATTTTTGGCGCAAACATAAAAACGTAAATTTAGCCAAGGTGGCACGACGGAGAAACACACCAATGACGCATTCATACTCACCCAACTCCCAGGATATCCAGAAAAATCCGAAATTTTGAACTTTCTCACATCCCGCGGAGACGGTCAACGGCCCGCGCAAACGGTAACAGCTACATCTGGGGTGCTCGAACTAAACTTGGAGTAGACCTCGAGCAATTACCACAGATAGTGAAAAAAATTCAAAATGGCGGAAAAAATGGCCGCCGCCATACAAATGCTAAAATGGCCATCGCTGATCCGATCGCGCTGAAACTTGGCACAGGGGCTTTAATCAAGCCGCACATTAAGTTGGCATACTCATAATCGAGTTTTCACCGCTGGTTTCCGAGTTTCATACAACGCGAAATTCGACGGCTCTCCGAAACGGCGCGAGATAGGTGGGGGGTGTAGAACTAAAAAATGATCAGGAAGATGGGGTGCTACCAGGGCAATGGAGAAATTTCAAATTGGCCGTAATTTTTTTTTCAAAAATGGCCGATTTTTCGAGGCAAGATTGTGGCGCCGGTTACTTCACGATCGGTCTGAAAATTGACTTTTGTGCTCCAATTGGCCAGATTTACAATACTGCATACTCAGAATTTCTCTCCGACCCTCGGTTTCCATTTTCCATACATCACGAAATTCAACGGCTCTCTGAACCGGTGGCAGGTAGGTCGGGGTCGCCCAAGCAAAAAATGCTTCAAAACCTGGTCCGCTTCCAGGCATATAAATTTTTTTGCTAAAAAGCGAAATTTTTTTTTTCGCAAATTTTGTATGGAAATTTCCATAGTAGGAAGGGTAATTGAATAGCAACGGCAAAAGACGGCGCCGCGGGCTGCTTGCTGCCCGCCCACCGCGCAACCTCGAAGGTCGACAGCCTCCCGCAGTAGAAAATATTTATTAACTTTTGAACTACCACACGAGCCAAGCGAGCGAAGCGAGCGAATCACGGCAGCGGCTGGCGTAAATATTCAAATAGGTAGCGAGGAGCGAAGTGACGAGCGAGTTAGGTTAACTTTTGAACTACCGCACTAGCCAAGCGAGCGAAGCGAGCAAGTCACGTCAGCGGCCGGCGTAAATACTCAAAGAAGTAGCGAGGAGCGAAGCGACGAGCGAGTTAGGTTACTTTTGAACTACCGCACTAGCCAAGCGAGCGAAGCGAGCAAGTCACGTCTGCGGCCGGCGTAAATATTCAAAGAAGTAGCGAGGAGCGAAGCGACGAGCCAGTCAGGTTAATTTCTGAACTACCGCACTAGCCAAGCGAGCGAAGCGAGCAAGTCACGTCAGTGGCCAGCGTAAATACTCAAAGAAGTAGCGAGGAGCGAAGCGACGAGCGAGTTAGGTTACTTTTGAACTACCGCACTAGCCAAGCGAGCGAAGCGAGCAAGTCACGTCTGCGGCCGGCGTAAATATTCAAATAGGTAGCGAGGAGCGAAGCGACGAGCGTGTTAAGTAAACTCTTGAACAGTTTATTATGAAAAGTCACTGCCCGCTATCGATTAGACACCTCAAAATGATGAAATTCGGGGATCACGTTTCAATAATTTAACCAATATTTCAATAAGTAATTTATAAACAGTTTCGACTGACTGTAGAATCGCTGTTAGCAGATGTAACAAATGGACAGGAAATTCAAATGCATTTTCAACTGACTGAAGATTTCTGCCCTGGGATGAGCCGCGAGCTGCTTGCAGCTCGCGCACCACGCACCCTCGAAGGTAGACAGCCCCCCGGAATAGAAAATATTTGAATGAGAAATTTATAAGCACTTCCGATTGACTGTGGAATCGCTGTTAGCAGATATTAACAAATTGAAGGGGAATTTTTATGCATTTTCAACTGACTGAAGATTTCTGCCCTGGGATGAGCCGCGAGCTGCTTGCAGCTCGCGCACCACGCACCCTCGAAGGTAGACAGCCCCCCGGAATAGAAAATATTTGAATGGGAAATTTATAAGTACTTGCGATTGACTGTGGAATCGCTGTTAGCAGATATTAACAAATTGAAGGGAAATTTTTATGCATTTTCAACTGACTGAAGATTTCTGCCCTGGGATGAGCCGCGAGCTGCTTGCAGCTCGCGCACCACGCACCCTCGAAGGTAGACAGCCCCCCGGAATAGAAAATATTTGAATGAGAAATTTATAAGCACTTCCGATTGACTGTGGAATCGCTGTTAGCATATATTAACAAATTGAAGGGGAATTTTTATGCATTTTCAACTGACTGAAGATTTCTGCCCTGGGATGAGCCGCGAGCTGCTTGCAGCTCGCGCACCACGCACCCTCGAAGGTAGACAGCCCCCCGGAATAGAAAATATTTGAATGAGAAATTTATAAGCACTTCCGATTGACTGTGGAATCGCTGTTAGCAGATATTAACAAATTGAAGGGGAATTTTTATGCATTTTCAACTGACTGAAGATTTCTGCCCTGGGATGAGCCGCGAGCTGCTTGCAGCTCGCGCACCACGCACCCTCGAAGGTAGACAGCCCCCCGGAATAGAAAATATTTGAATGGGAAATTTATAAGTACTTGCGATTGACTGTGGAATCGCTGTTAGCAGATATTAACAAATTGAAGGGGAATTTTTATGCATTTTCAACTGACTGAAGATTTCTGCCCTGGGATGAGCCGCGAGCTGCTTGCAGCTCGCGCACCACGCACCCTCGAAGGTAGACAGCCCCCCGGAATAGAAAATATTTGAATGAGAAATTTATAAGCACTTCCGATTGACTGTGGAATCGCTGTTAGCAGATATTAACAAATTGAAGGGGAATTTTTATGCATTTTCAACTGACTGAAGATTTCTGCCCTGGGATGAGCCGCGAGCTGCTTGCAGCTCGCGCACCACGCACCCTCGAAGGTAGACAGCCCCCCGGAATAGAAAATATTTGAATGAGAAATTTATAAGCACTTCCGATTGACTGTGGAATCGCTGTTAGCAGATATTAACAAATTGAAGGGAAATTTTTATGCATTTTCAACTGACTGAAGATTTCTGCCCTGGGATGAGCCGCGAGCTGCTTGCAGCTCGCGCACCACGCACCCTCGAAGGTAGACAGCCCCCCGGAATAGAAAATATTTGAATGGGAAATTTATAAGCACTTGCGATTGACTGTGGAATCGCTGTTAGCAGATATTAACAAATTGAAGGGGAATTTTTATGCATTTTCAACTGACTGAAGATTTCTGCCCTGGGATGCTTCGCGGGCTGCTTGCAGCCCGCGCACAACGCACCCTCGAAGGTGGGCAGCCTCCCGAAGTGGAAAATACTTGAATGGGGAAATTATAAGCATTACCGACTGACTGTAGATTCGCTGTTAGCAGATGTAGCAAATGGACAGAAAATTCAAATGCATTTCCAAATGACTGCCCTATTGCTTCAACCCAGGGGCAAAAGGGGCTCGCGGGCTGCTTGCAGCCCGCGCACAACGCACCAGCTAGTCTTATATATAAAAATGAATCGCAAAATGTGTTGGTAAGCGCATAACTCGAGAACGGCTGAACCGATTTCGATAATTCTTTTTTTATTATATCCCTTGAAGTACGAGGATGGTTCTTATAGCTAGAGAGCTAGTTAGTTTAGTTTTAGTGCAGTGGCAGTGTAAATGTTGTTGTTGAGGTTATGTAAATTTAACACTTTATTTAACTACCAAGATATAAAGAAATGAGGATAGGACTAGGACACAATAACTATTGGTTGAGGTATTTATAAACTCATAATATACTTTTAAAAAAATCACGTTTTAATAAATTTCTAGATTAGAACAGCTGATTCAAAATAGCCTAAAAAATCTTAATAATAATAATTACGCTTCACAGCAAGAAGAAATGTACCATATTATGTACCCGCACAAAGTCGATATTGTGTTGCCTACCGTTCGACTCAATGGCTAGGGTTGTAACTACCTTTAATAATTATTACCAAACTAATAAACCGAGTGATGCGAAATAATGCGGGATTTACACGGGTCGATTTTCGTCGTGCGGCTAGTTGCTTGACAAATCGCCTCATCATGCCGCATCGCTAGCCTATTTACACAGGTGACTAAAATTGCACGCAGCTTGATCATTTTTTTATTCATGGATGGCAACCATTGGTTACATGCAGCGAGCCATCTCCTGCAACTGATCGTTTTACACGGTCGATATTAGTCACCAGCCGCATGCGACCGGTCGCCGCGCGGCAAAAGTCGGATGCTAGTCTACTTTGGGGCTTGCGATTTTAGTCACTTGCGGCCTAGCCGAATCGCCATTTAGACGGTCGATTTTCGCCGTGCGGCGGAAATCGTGCGGCTTTAGTCACCCGTGTAAACACCGCATAACCATAATTCTTTTAGAGTTTGATAAAATTATCAGGCAGGTATTTTCTTTAATCCTCTGAATTCTCGGTTACTAAATTGTATCGTTGAAATTATTCTTAATCGCGTAAATTTAATAAATAATCATATGGAAAACACTTTTCATTTGTTTTTTTACTTTCACGCCCAACTACTATACAATAATTACGTTGTTTCGGTATTTTGACGAGAAAACGCAGGAAACACAGTTGACCGTTACGTCAAAAACCGCTCCGTAGTATTTTTACATTTAAAAATAAAATACTGATAAAACTCAAGTAAAATATAGTCTAAATTCTTAAGTTAGATACAATAAAGAAGTGTAAGTGTTATCCAAGTGAAACAAATTCCAATAATAAAATAAATGACCGAACAAATAGTTAGTCACTCAAATTCAAGAAAAGTGATTTGAACTAAGAAGAATTCAACAAAAAACAATTGAGTAAATGGATTTTACCTCACTGCTCACAATAAGTGCCGTAAGTTACCTAAAATACTGCAAAAATTCCATATAGTAAGACAAATAAAACTTACTTTAACCGTAACTGTTAAAACTCTCGAAATCAAGCAACAACTCCAAATTCAAACTATAACTTTCAAGGATAAATGAAAAACAAATAACTAGTGGAATTGACAAAAATGCAAATTTTCAACATAGAAAATAAATTCTAAAGGACAAAATATATAAATTAAATCTTGTCCCTGGGACCGTTATTACTACCTACATGACATGAGAGAAATCTAGATACTAAAACAGCTGGTATATATTTATAAGGGTTATCACTACTAAATACTGATTATAGCACGAGTCAGGAAAGGAAATCTATCTATATCTAAATATGGATGAAGAATTCGTAACTCTGCGGAAATATAAATCCCAAACACTCAATACATCCTTAAACTCTTCATTCAGGTCCTTGCATTCCACTATTTCACCAAAAAGCCTACCTGACTTATCAACTGTAATAAATGACAGAGAAGAACTTAAAGAAGAAATCCGAAAATTAAGTTATCAACTACAAGCTGCACATAATGAAATTGACGAGTTAAACTTAGAAATAAACTCCCTAAAAAAACTTACCTCATCACAACAAATCACAATATCACAATATAAATCTATCTGCACAACGCCCACCGTATTAAAAACTTCAAGTGTTAGAAAACGGCGTAAATACTTAAATGAATCTACTCTTGATGAGCAACTTAGTAATAGCTGTACAGACTTGAATTTAAACTATAAACAAAACAAAGATTACATAGCCTCACTTGAAAAAATATCACTACCCTCAACATCGAATCATAAAACATCTAAGAAAAACGCATGCTCCTCGTCACTAGATGGCCAACAAGAAAAATCGACAAATTCAAAGTGTCCAATAGATATTAATCACAAAATCGTAAATAATGAAGCACCCTATCCAACACAAGATGGCGCGGAAGCAAACTCTTCCACATCAGTACTCTCGCTAGATGGCGCTGAATTAAAAACTAATACAGATAATAAACGCATTATTTTACCTGTGAATGAGTCGACAAATGAGAACAAAATACTAATCCTAGGTGGACAGCAATGTATCGGTTTATCAACCGCATTGATACAAAGCAGGGAAAAGACAAAGTACCTAAAATATGCGATAAGTTCGTTTACAAAACCGTATGCCTCAACCCCTGAAATAATGAAAAATGTTTCCAATTTTCCAGATTCTTCCAATAATGTCCTAATTTTATGTATTGGCGAGCATGACAAAAATCCCTTTGAAATAATGTCAGAACTCATAGTTATCCTAAGAAATATTAAAAATGCAAAAGTAATCTTGTTAAGTGTAATTAATAATCTGTACCTAAGCGAAAAAAAGTTAAATGAGATGTTATATTATGTATGTAATAATTTTAAAAACTGTGACTTTGTAAATCTAAAACCCTATTATAGGACAACTAAAATGTACTATTTTGAACTTTGTAAAATTCTCAACTATAAAATTGACATGTATTACTATACAAAAACATTTTTAACTTTCAAAAAAAGCCATTATAAAAGACAAAAAACGTTTTCTGTAAAAAAAGAGTTGCCTCCTGAAAAAGGTACCATACCATACTACTTTCCTATTGTTTCAAAAACAAAATGTTCAAAGCCGTCGGATTTACACGGTAGTTCGATTCCAGACACGTCAGTAACATTTTTTCGAAAGCTAAACAACAAGAGTCTAACGTAGCTAGTCTATTACATCAAAATATTGCGGGCCTACTTAACAAAATGCAACTTATTGAAGTTACAATTAACGAGCTTTCGGAATTTGGTAATAAAATTAACTTTATTTGTTTTTCGGAAACTTTTATAAAAGCAGGACACGAAACATGCATACAATTACAAAACTTTAAACTTGCAAGTTCCTTCTCTAGACGCAATGAAAAGCGAGGAGGAGTATGTATCTTAACTGACAAAACTATACAATCAATTAATATACCGTACTGTAATGAAATTTCGGTGGAAAAAGTATTTGAATGTTGCGGAGTCGAAATACCAAATATGAAAATGATTATTATTTGTATCTATAGGACACCAGATTCTAATAGTACCAACTTTCTAAACATTTTTGAAATTCTTTTACATAAAATGACTTCTAAATCAAATAAAAAAATCATAATTGCTGGCGACATAAACATTGATATTTTAAAAAATACACCCATTTCCAATAGTTTTAAAGAAATCTTAACGGCCTACAACCTTTATTTGCACATAAACCAACCCACGCGGCGAAACTCCTGCTTGGATGTTATCATAAGTAACATTAGAGAGTCAATTGGCAAAGTTCATTTTCTTGATCTGTCAGACCATGAAACTGGCCAAACGTTACAATTTCCCATTTCCACAGTGAAGAAAAAAAATCACATCTTTATAAAAAAACGTTGTTACAGTAAAGAAAATACGAAGAAATTTGTAAATGCTCTAAACAGCTTATCCTGGACCGAAGTTCTACAACAAACCTCAAGTAATGAAGCTTTCAATGAATTTCATGACATAATTAAATTATTTTTTGATCTATGCTTTCCTATAAACAAAATCAAATTAAAGAACAGTGTAGCATCACCCAAATGGATTTCAAAAGGTATAAGAATCTCAAGTCGGAATAAACGTAAGCTTCGTCATACATACTACAAAAATAAATCTGAAAATAACAGAAATAATTATAAAAAATATGAAAGAGTTTTAAAAAAGTGTATTGTATCTTCTCAAAAATGTATTAACCGTAATTATATAAATAAATCAAAAAATAAATCAAAAGCTACATGGAATATAATATCAAATAAAATTAATAATAGTAACATGTCTGAAAATATCGAATATATATCACAAAACGATATTGTAATAAATGAACCAGCTAAAATTGCAGAAGCATTCAATACGTTTTTCAATAGACATAACTCCGCTAATGGTTCTGGTTCTGCTAAGTATAGTATTGTGTCTAACGAATCCTCTATTTTCTTATCTCCGTGCATAGAATCCGATGTTTATAAAGCTGTACAATCCTTGAATAATACTGCAGCAGTAGGATATGACAATATACCAACATGTACTATTAAAATGTGTATTAAAGTAATATGTCCTGTATTAGTCCATCTGCTTAATCTATCTCTTACACAGGGTATATTCCCTGATAGACTCAAATATTCAGTCATTAGACCTATACATAAAAAAGGCAAACGTCAGGAATTAGTCAATTATAGACCAATTACCCTTATACCAATAATTGCAAAGATTTATGAAAAAATTATGTATAGCAGGTTAAATCGATTTATAAGTAAATTTAATATCATTAAACAAGAACAGAATGGATTTCAACAAGGTAAATCGACCACACTCGCAACTCACACATTGACTAAAAATATAATTGACAACATTGATAGGCGTAATGAGGTATCTGTAGTCTTCTTTGATATGAGCTGTGCATTTGACTGTGTGGACCATGAACTTTTACTCAGCAAATGTTTTCTGTACGGAATAAGAGGTCCAGCGCACAAGTGGTTGACCTCATACTTGACAAACCGTATGCAATGTGTAGAGATATCGTATATAGACAACAATTCGTTAAAAAAGTCGGTAAGATCACAATACGTACATAATAAATACGGAGTGCCACAAGGCAGTATCCTCGGGCCTCTCCTGTTCTTATTGTACATAAATGATCTTCCTAACGTTACAGAACATAAATGTACTCTGTTCGCGGATGATGTATCCATCACCATACCTCGTAACAAATTGACCACCTACAAAGAAGACATTTATTTGACTATCAAAAATGTAACAGAATGGCTAAAATATAATAATTTAACTCCTAACATTACAAAGACAAAACTAATGCAATTCTGTAATTATCATAACATTAGACATAACCTTGACATAACTTATAATGGACAACGTATTGACGAAGTTACTGAAACGGTATTTTTAGGTATCACATTAGACAACCACTTAAATTGGAAAGCTCACACGGATTCTGTTTGTACCCGTGTAAATAAGTTTGTATTTGCCCTCAGAAGAATTAAACAGATTATTGATGAGAGAGCGGCAATCATTGCATATCATGGTTATGTTTCATCGTTGCTTCGGTATGGTCTTATTTTATGGGGCAACTCTACAAACGTAAAAAAAGTTTTTATAGCTCAGAAAAGGTGTATCAGAGCAATATGTGGAGTAGGGCCCTTGGAAAGTTGTCGAGATTTATTTAAGCGACTCGGACTTTTAACACTTACTTCCTTATACATCTTGGAGGTTGGAATATTTGTGAAACAGCATCCCTATATATACATTAGAAGTTGTCAAAATAGTCAGTACCCAACCAGGGATCCTCACAGATTGCAACTTCCAATTTGTCGCACTGCTTTATGTAGCAAAAACAGTCATTTTATGAGCGCGAAGATATATAATAAAATCCCGATGGCATTTAAGGAATTGCCCATGCAATTGTTTAAACTTAAATTAAAAAAGTGGCTGCAATCTCATTGCTTTTATAATATAAATGAGTTCTTTGCTTTACATTAAAGATAGGAAAGGATAATAATAATAATATTTGTAATGTAAAATGTTAAAATTAATCTAAAAATATATTGTATTTTAGTTAGTTAAATACACATAAAATATTTGTATGCCAGTTGATGGCGAATTGTGCGGACTTTATTGTAATATATTGTAAACCTTGTAATTAACCACAATTCCTGCAAATAAATTATTTCATTTCATTTCATTTCAACATCCGTTGTATCATTTTAGATAGATTGTATATTTTGTATCTGTAGAATTGAAATCAAAGCTATGTATATGTTGTCTCCATTCTTTTCTTATCGGATTGTTGATCCCAATGCGAATGCGTCACTTAAATTTTATAAAAGACAATTAAGAACATCAAAAATAAAGTGATACGTAAATATTTCACAGTGCAATATATTATGTAATTAATAATAATTATATATTTATGAAAAAATAATTACATCAGATTTAATAATAGCAATTGTTTTGAATGTACATAATATGAATAAATGATTACATCATAATAGTAATAATCACAATTGTTTTATTTCCCATTTGTTGCAACCCTAGCATATTTTCATGTAGCAGCAGAAGTACCTACACTGGCGGCGCGGCGGCGCGGCATCGTGCGACATCAAAGGCATTGCCTTACTAGGTAAGTTTATAATGACTCATTTCTTTTATTATATAATTTACGTTTTACTTTTACAGAATCCGATTCAATGGATTATGAAGACGAGTCACACAACGCCATACGATAGTGATGATGAATGAACATTTCAATAAATGCATGCGTGTTTTTTTATGTTGTTTTGTAATTGTTAATTGTTTCTTAAATAAAGAAATAAACTAAATATTTAAATGATGATTTGTTATTTGCAACACAACTTTATATTTGAGATTCTTTACAAATGTATATTTAGTTTTGTATCATCAAATTTATAAATTTTATTCCATAGTTTTCAAAATTAAATGTAAATGACCATAAAAACATTAATAAAGTAAATCATTGATGTAAGGTCAGGGAACGTAATACATATATACATCTGACCATGTAGAAGCTAAGTCTTGTTGACTGCTGAAGTCTGTAAAGTTTTGTTGTCTGCTGAAGTCTGTACGCAATGAAAATGTCTGCCGTTTGGAAAATAAGTAATAAATAAAATATATGAATGGCAGATCTGGTCAAATACTTTCAAAATTGTATTTTTTTCAGCACTTTCATAAGTGTCTGCCAGAATGTTATCCGCGTGATAATGGTCTGCCATTGTTATTTTCCGATAGTAATAATAATCTATTTTCAAATATCAAAATGGCAGACGTGGTCAAATGGTTTCAAAGTTCGCCAAAAATTTCCACCTGTCTTACCTAAGCGCGCGCCCCGTCCACCACTCTGGGCTTAGTGACTCCTCATCTCATGTATAGTAGGTATAGGGGAATCAACACACAAAAATCCAGGTCTGGTCAAATACATACAGGTAGCTTTGCGCTAGCTCTCTAGCTATTACTTCTTATGGAGAGAAAACGTAAACATGTACCACGGGCGAAGCCGGGGCGGACCGCTAGTAAATAATAAAATAATAAATAGTGTATTAGATTTGTTATTGTATCTCGTATACCTACGAATAATTATTCTTACGTCTTGTTGGGAAATGTTCAAATACCTACCTATTGAAATAATTTACTGTTACAAATCATTAGTGTTATTAGTTTTGAGTGAATAGGCATGGATCAGAAATTCAGAATATAATATGCTACTAACTACTCAAATACATACATGTTTACACAACAAACACCACTGACCTCTATAACTATAGTTATAGAGGTCAGTGACCGTCAGTGACAAACACTATGGATACCTACGCTCGCGAATGCAAATTCGGTGATTTACTAATTATTGATACCTAGTCATTGAATTCGTTTTGAAATAGCCTGTACTTTGTAATTTTTAGTGTTATAGACATTTATAAAATGTGGTGCTCATTTTTTAGGGTTCCGTAGCCAAAATGGCAAAAACGGAACCCTTATAGTTTCGTCATGTCCGTCTGTCCGTCTGTCCGTCTGTCCGTCTGTCACAGCCGATTTACTCGGAAACTATAAGTACTACAGTGATGAAATTTGATGGGAATATGTGTTGTATGAACCGCTACAAAAATATGACACTAAATAGTAAAAAAAAGAATTGGGGGTGGGGCCCCCCATACATGTAACTGAGGGATGAAATTTTTTTTTTCGATGTACATACCCGTGTGGGGTATCAATGGAAAGGTCTTTTAAAATGATATAAAGTTTTCTAAAAAACATTTTTCTTAAAGTGAACGGTTTTTGAGATATCAGCTCTCAAAGTCGTAAAAAGTATGTCCCCCCCCCTCTATTTTTATAACTACGGGGTATAAAATTCTAAAAAAAATAGAGGTGATGCATGCTAATTAACTCTTTCAACGATTTTTGGTTTGATCAAAGTATCTCTTATAGTTTTTGAGATAGGTTGATTTAACTGTAATTTATTATATTTGCTGCTACGGAACCCTTTGTGCGCGAGCCCGACTCGCACTTGGCCGGTTTTTTTGTAATAAATTATCCTGCTACGCTATTGTATTTTCGTTGTTTTATTTCAAGTGAACACCCATACAATTTTGTCACGAGCCGCCTCTGGCCTCTGGGTGAAATCAACCAGTCAAATGATTTTTGTTCTAATAATTGTATTTTGGTAACGTAACGGCACCAGTCTTGTACAGATTAAGGAAAAAATTGAAGTTTTTTGCAAATTTCTCGTAGGTTTTTTAACTTTATTGGATATTGTTTAGTTATACCTTTAGTTCTATGTTAGTTTAACGTAACCAATGTTAGAAAAATGATTACAATGCATAAATAATGAAGTTATTTATAAATTAAAAAACCACTTTTTTGCACCAGTGTTGGACAGTGAAAAATCTAATGATGGACACCCAGTTTTGGACAACATCCAGTTATGAACACCCATTTATGGACTGTACCTAATGTCGTTTCTCCTGTTATTTACACTTGGAGAAGACTTGTAGTTATCAATAGAATCTTGAAAATGATGATTGGAATACAATAAATTGGGGATGTATTTATAAAAAATAGTACTTATTTATTATTTTGCATACTTATAATATTTAAAACGGTCTTAATTTCCATTTTCTAGGCAAAAATTGGACAAATGCATCGTTAAATACGAGTTATGTCCGTTAAGAAACACCAATATGGTTTTTTTTTCTCAATAAGTCAGGGATGAAAAATATAACTAAAAAAGTACTGCCATTCCATCCATTTTGGGACTTCTTCTTCTTCGTCATATCACTTTAGGGGGGGGGGGGGGTAGATGTTACCCGCGTCACGATGCTCCGCCATATCTCTCTGTTTCCTGGCATTCCGCTACACTCGTGAAGTGAATCGCCAATCTGAATTCGCCAGCAGCCTTAATCTGATCGGTCCATCGATATGGATTCCAAATTGTAGCACGAGGCAAAAAGCTTTTTTTAAACTGTTGTCAAGATGGTGTGGATGAAATTTAAGCGTGTGTGCTATATGGTGGTGGAATTTAGCAGCTGACAACGATCCAAACAGTTCATCAGAGATAGATGCGTTACAATACGCATAAGTATTCGACTTCTCTATACGCAGTGATAGAGAATGAAGCCGAGAACGAGTCGCACAGCACACATTGTTCTAAAATATATTCTTCATGTTTAGATAGATATTATGTTGTTGGACCCATTAGTGTAATTTTAACAAAAAATATCAATGTCCATTATAGGAACCAAAGCAAATCCAGTCATGGACAATTGTTGCACAATATTGGAACCCTTTGTTTGAAATGGTCGTGATAGGTATATTATTAATCAGAAAGAAAAGACAATACAGAAAAGCGCATGTAATTAATACCTTTAAAAAAAGTTTATTTTCGACATATGTCCATAAATGGATATATCCATAGAATTAAATCCAGTTATGGACACTGATGAATTTTATTTAAACAACAAAACCTATCATGATACTAAATCGTGTAATATTTCGTACACTTAACTACTATAAATAAAAGTAATATCAAATTTTGCTGACATTTATACAAAAATTCTTATAACCAAAATTGTGTCCTCACTTCCTTAAGGATTTTCTTAGTAAAAACGGATTTCTTCGAAACGAGTCGCAGCAACTAAACATAACGTTCTGCCATCTTCAAACGTTTTGGCCGAATAAGATGAAATGTCGTATTTTGATAGCTTATGAACCAAACTTATATTTAAAGTATTGCCAAATTATATAACGTTAATTTTGGTCTTAATATTTAAATTTAATATTTATTTTGTCCATTACTGGATGCTTGTCCACGACTGGTGCCGTTACCTTAGTAGTTTGTTTAGAATTTACATTACCATTGTTTAATTTTTATTTTGTATTTGCAGTAAAATAAAAAGATGAAAAACTTCATTAGGTATATTGTACGACACCTCACTCTGAATCGCGCTAGCGAAATTTTTTCGTTACAGAGCACATATTATACAACTTTCGGACAATCTTCATTGAGGCCGGCCGGCAAATAGAGTATGTCGAGAAACTTCACTTATTCGATGGAGGTATTCTACCTTCCTTCCTCCACAGTTGTGGGACCCCGACGTGCATTGAACACGCAGCTTTCTGATACTAGTAGCTAAAATCAAAACCACAGATATGTCTGTGATCAAAACCATAATAATATTTTTACCTATTATTTTACTAAAAGTCGAGTGCATCGAAATCGTAAATATGTTTTTCACCTTCCTGGTTTTTTTTCCATAGTAAATAGTGTTTTTGATTTGTTGTTGTATGAATAATTATTCTTACTTGTTGGTTATGAAATGTATATTGAAATAATTTACTTTTACAAATCATTAGTGATATTAGTTTTGAGTGAAAATGCTTGGATCAGCATAATATCATATTTGCTACTTCAAATACATGTTTTGATAAAAAAAAAACAATAGTGTAATGTAGGTAATAAAATAAAACTGCGTTTTATTGTAGGTAATCAATTTTGACATTATTTATTTCCCAAAATTACAATAAAATAGTTTACGCCAACAAATATAACTTTTATTTTTATAACAATCCTACTTCCTACTAATGCGAAAGTTTGTGAGGATGTGTATGTGTGTGTTTCACGCAAATACTACTGAACCGATTACAATGAAATTTAGCACACATATAGAACGTAACTTGGACACATTGAATAGGTTTTATCCCGGAAACCCCACGGGAACGGGAACTATACGGTTTTTTTTTTGAAAATGCGGGCGGAAAGCTAATCGTTCATAATAATATAAACCGTAGCAGGTGGCGTTTTGAAGTTTTGTCTACCCATACAGAAAAATGAAAACCACAGGAGATTGCCCAAGTGACTATGGCACTTGGTATCGCAATCAAACTTATTGTGTCAAGATGAAATATAGCTCAATTTAAAGCTTGATGTTAGTACTTTTAGATATGATTAAAGTTTTTATGTAAATAAGCCGCAGTTCGCGACAATAAAAATAAAACAATAGTTTTATTTAACACTTCAAAAAACTACTTAATCGAGTTTAAACTAACGATGAACGTTAAGTTTTACATTTATTACATAGGTAATATTTTAATTTACAAGACAAATGTGAAAAGTAAAACATCGAACAATGCGTCGAACACATTCATTTGACATTTCAAATAGAAACTATGACATATGACGTTTGCAAGAGAGATAGATATAGGTATGTGTCAAAACAAAACTTTTACTTTTATTTCTATTTATTCGGTATAATTACAACTTAATAGTGATAAATATGATCATTATAAATACAAATAGGAATTAACAATATCACGAACACGTGACACAACTAGTATTTTACCGATTCCATACGTAGTCATACATGTTTCAAAAGAAAAACTTTTACTTTTACTATTATTTCAATTTATCCGGTTTAATTAAGACTTAATATTGATACATATGATCATTATAAATACAAATAGGAATTAACAATATAACGAATACGTGGCACAACTAAAATTTTACCGATACCACCCGTGGTCATTCTCCTTTGTGGGTCATTTGTAACAGGATGGCGGTTCTACAATCTACAGCGAAAAAAGAAAAATGATGGTCAGAACGCTGATACCGGATACCTTAAGATACTGTAATATAAAATATTACTAGATTAGATAAAATATTATAGGTAGTATCTTCACCGTGTGTGACGCGCTTTACATTCACGCCATCTAGAGTTAAATCTTTATCATTTTTGTATACGTCTGTGTGTGTAAACGACCCTGTATGCAATGACAGATGTTAAAACGCATAATTTTACCGAATTGGGTGGATTTTAAGGCAATGATATAACATATTTCAATAAAATATAATATTCAGTAACCGCCATGACTATTCCTAGGTTTGATGACTATTCCAATTACGCAAAAACTCAAATAAACTAGAAATGTAGAATTCAGCGCCATCTAGCGGGATATTGGCTGGGAACAGATCGTTGCAATCACCTTAATAAATTATAAGCCATAAAAAACGTCTACGTAACGTCTAGTTTTAAATAACTGCTTTTTTAAAATAACTTTTTTATAAAATAAAAATGGCGAAAAAACTACATATGTATTATATTTAAGTTGATGGTATTTTATGAACGTTCTTTGTCAATTGTCAACGTCAAATAATCAAATGTTACTAATGTCAAAGAAGGCGGGAATCGTGAAAGGAAAGTTGGAAATTGGAATAGTATTTTGTAAACAAGTTATTTATTTTATTTACCTATATCAATTATAATTCCGTTTATTAATTTTAATGTGCATTTAATATAATATTTTACAATATAATGGCAGAGTTGAAGGAATTACGTTTGGAAATAAACAATGCTTTTAAACTCAGTGGTTTTACTATACGTAGAGAAGCAAGTGGTTTTCTTGTCGAGCAGTTAAATGGACTATCAAATAGTGAGAGATTAAAAATGATTGATAAAATAACTGCACATCTATTACACCAATGCCTTTCGCAACCAGTACTAGAAAAAGAGCATATAGAAGTGGCATTTAGAGAATGTTGTTCCTCTGGGTTAGAAGAAACGGAAACAGTTTTGAATATAATTGACTCATTTAACGTGCCCAAAATTTCATATGACAATGAACGGAAGAAATTTATCAAAGATGTTACAAGTAATAATTTGTATGCAGAGCCTAAATGGAAAGCTCAGTTTTTAATAGATAGATACACAGTCATTTGGCAGAGAACTGCAAGAAATAAATTGTTTGCTAAAGACTCTTTACCCTCAATGGAAAGTGAGAATCGATTTCAGCTTCGTAAAGTTGAAGTTTTGCTCAGTTCTTCAAGTAAAGTGGATGATGTTATTGTGCTTGGACTTCTTACGCAGTTGACTGAAGGAAAATATTATCTAGAAGACCCTACTGGTAGTGTACTTTTAGATATGACACAGACAAGGTACCATTCTGGTCTATTCACAGAAAATAGTTTTGTTTTGGCTGAAGGCTATTATGATGATAAAGTTTTGCATGTTTTGGGTCTTGTCTTACCACCATCTGAAAGCAGAGCAGCTTCAATGCCATATTTTGGCAACTTGAACACATTTGGAGGCAAATCAAAGTCACTATTGAAAAACTCACAGAACCTACTCAAAATCGAACAGGAAAATGAAGATGGTATGATTATATTCTTATCAGATGTCTGGTTTGATAATTTAAAAGTTATTTCTAAGTTGAAAGCAATGTTTTCTGGTTTTAATGACTTTCCACCAATAGCAATAGTATTTATGGGAGAGTTTCTATCTTGTCCCTATGGCTATGAGCATAGTACACAACTAAAAGCGGCTTTAATAAATTTATCTGATGTCATATATCCATTCACAAAATTAAGAGAAACATGCAAGTTCATATTTGTGCCTGGCAGAAGTGATCCAATTGCACCAAATATTCTTCCTAGACCAGCATTACCAGACTTTGTTACTAAGGAAATTTGTGATAAATTAGGCGATTCTGTTATATTCACGACAAATCCATGTAGAATACAGTATTGTACGCAGGAAATAGTTGTTCTAAGGCAGGATTTAGTTACGAAGATGTGTAGGAATGCAATACATTTCCCGGAAACTGGTGATATACCTGACCATTTAACAAAGACATTGCTGAGTCAATGTACTTTATCACCACTATCTTTAGGTGTTCAACCAGTTTTTTGGAAACATGCGGACGCATTAGGATTATATCCGATGCCTGATATTATTGTAGTGGGTGACAATTTCCAACCATATACAAGAGCTTACCAAAACTGCCAAGTTGTGAATCCTGGATCATTTCCTCGTACAGAATATTCTTTTAAAGTGTATGTGCCTGCGTCTAGAACTGTTGAAGATTCACAAATACCTAATGAAGATAGTTGATGCAGTGAACTTAATATTGTGTGTGTTAAGCATAGAAATCTAAATAACAAGACACATAGAAGTGCTGTAATGTCATAATTCATATGAAAACCGCTGTCGCCAAAATCAACACATTTAAACCGATAGCTAAACAGTACACACAAGTAAACTATGCCTTTTATTGGACAGCTTGATTTTAGTGAAAACTAACTTAAATATTAAATTAAGCTTTTTAATATGTATCCTTAACGCACGAATTTACGGTTTATTTTAGAATAACATCCCTAAGTATATGAGACGTTTTGTTTCTTTTTGTTCCAATACGAAAAAATTCGGCTTTTCTACAACAGAAGTTGTCAATTTTCAATAGATATAACTTTGAACATAAACTCATAGAAATAAGGTTGAAATTTGTGTTAAACGTGATAATAAGAATGCTAGACTGTGTCATTCATTGTTATTTCGATTACTATGGTGACACTCGTAATACTTGTAAATATTCTATAATTTTAAGGAAAAACGGCATTATTTCTAAAAAAGAATTATTTACCGATGAAATATTATTCCTTTATTAGTATAATTACAACTTGTGGAAGAATTTCCGCAATGGGATATGCTGAAACACACCATGTTTATACACATACGTCTCCAGAGCAACTGAGCAGTGACGAACACGCTGGTGTTGTGAAAGTCACCTGAGTGGCGACAAGGTCACGCGCGCTTACGACTTCTAGTGTCTTGTTATTTAGATTTCTATGGTGTTAAGTTTGTATTTGTATATTAAAATGTTATTGTAAATATAATATTTAATCAAATAAATGTAATTGAATCTATATATCTTTTTATTTGATCCAATTTTGTTAATAATATGAATATATGAAAGCTGTTCTAGACCATTACATAATATATCAGTAAATAGTGCAATTTCTTTAGTGTTCTATACACTTAGGGCGTTTGTCCACTACAAGGAATTTTACGGTCCGGCATTCCGATTTTTTACGGTCCGGTATGGCACGCCATTAATCTATATACTAGCTTGTGCACTATACGTAATTTTACTGTCCGACATTTTACTTTTCCCTATTCCGGATGGTTTTTTGTGTCTACGAGTCGCTGTAGGTATAATTGTTTTCGAGTGCCCACTTGCTTGGATTTTACTGTTTTTACTGCATATGCCAATTGAAAGCAAGCTCTTGTTTTACTTTCTTTTAGTTGGCAATGAGATTTGAGAAGTCGGTATTGTTATTTTATATACATTGACCAAGCATTGACCTATAATTATTATCTAAGTAAGTGTTGGTAAGTTCAAGTTCAAGTGGGAATAGCTTTAGCTCCTCGTCACCGATTAAAATAAATAAGTGAAACACGCATTTTAAATCTCTTACGGAACTTTACTTTTTATTATAACGAAGTAATATAATATTTCACCTTCTATATTTTTAATCGTTTCTTGTAAAATGCAAAAACAATCATTTATGATAGCATTACACCGCCAAACTTCCTTGAACTGTACCGCACTGATCCGAGTAAAGACGGACAGGTGCACAAGCATTTCATCGGTTTTTTCATGCCACACCGGACCGTAAAAAATCGGAATGCCGGACGGTAAATTTCCTTGTAGTGCACAAGCGCCCTTAATGTGAAACCTTTGCCCTAAAAAAAATACCTAGACCCAGCTAGTGTCAGAAATAATCTGTATTGTCATCATTTACATTAATTTACCAACAATGTCAGTTGTTCCTACTTAAAATTGAATACCAATGTCTTAATGCAGTATAGGGTCTTGTGTTCTTTGGAAGTGTTTGTAAAGTTATTCTGTTGTTAATTTTGCAGAAAATCTCTCAGATCAAAACACTTTATTTAGTCTGCACATCTTTATTTCTTTTTTAAAGGTTATAGGTATAAATAAAACAGCAAATATAACATTGGTGTCATTTATTTACAATTGTATCTTAATATTGTTATTTCTTATTCACTTATACTTGTATATTAATATAATTAAGTGTTAAATAAAATACATCAAAAATATTACAATTAACACTAACCTACTTATATAACAACCAAGTAACTATATTATTAAAAAAAATAACGTAATAAAACATTATCACGTATATGTACCAGATTCTATAACTTACGAATTCACACTTGGGACGGATAGTTTATTTATATATATATATATTGTGCATTCGAGTAATTCCGGATGTCGGATAATTCGGAAAATTGTGAATAACACTACAGAGCATCGATTTATTGTGAGAATCGTGAAGGTATCGTATGAAAATAAATGGGTTTGGTAAAAATAGCATTCAATTTGTTTAATCAATCACGTATTAAATTACATAACATTTACCCCATCATTCGGAATTACCCTAATGCACCTTACCTATTTTTAATAATATTTTATATTTTTCGACAATTATATTGTTTTCACTGTTATACAGTATTACATAAAATAACAATCATTTGTGTATATTAAAGATCCATGCGCATTATATTACAATAAAAAAATACTGAAGTTTTGATGAAAAATCAGATCTTAAATTATCTTGTACACTGGATATATTTAGTATAGAAAAATAAAGAAATAATGTTCAAAAAATTTAAATTACTTATATTAAAACATTGCTTATTCAATTGCGAGTAGATTAAAGATTTTGTATATGACCACACTTTATACTCATAAAGCCTCTCAAGTGTTAAAAAGTCTGGTAACATAATCTGAATGCCTACCCGCATTTCTTATAATTTATGAATCTATTTACAGTTTTGTGCAATACAAGGTGTTCATAATTTTTTATTATCAACAATTACGACACTTAGTTACGACATATCTAAAATACGTTAAAAAACACGTAGTTATTTAAAAAAATGTGTCAATCAAAGTATATTTTACTAGTTCAGTATTTTCTTCAAAAAGAGGCGGTATCTAGACGCTGTTCATATTTCGAACAGTATATTTTTCTATTTTTGTTCGTCAAGGGCATTGACGTACAATAAATAACTATTTACTTACAATAATACTCAAAAATTGTACAAAACTAAACTCTGCATGTGTTGTCCAATGGCTGATACAATAGACTTTGAACATTACTGCCACGAAATAAGGTGTAAATTTCATTAAATGTTTTATAAAATGGCGCTCGGACATTTTTTGATAACGATTTTATAGACTAATGGGGGTCGTTTTTTATAGTACGTCATGTTGTATTTTTTTATTATATAAATTTTTGTTCGTCGCATTAATATTAAATTAAATATATTTAAGATCCCATCATATTGCTATAAGTGTCGGTAATTGGCGCAAGAGCAACTAAACAGATCATTGCAATCGCGAACAGCAGGATTATTGGCGCGTAAACTCCAAGGAGGTGCTTTCTGAAGCCGGAGAACTGAAAATAGAAGAAAAAAATCATAAATGGATGGATTCAAATGTATTTTTAAGTAGGTATATGATAGGTATGGTTTTTGTTATTTTATTAATTGAGACCAAGCGTAAACCTAAATAATTTGGAAAATCCAAAAGTGCACGCCTCATAATTTTTTTTTAATAAATATTTATTAATTATTATTTTTGTTTATTTAATAACAATTAAACCACATCGAATCAGACCCTGAAAAATGAAAGGGTTCTATTCCTGAACATACTCAAGCGTAAGAGAAAAAAAAAGACTCGATTAGTAAAGTATTTCGGTCGCTATCGTGTTAACAAGAAAAAGGATCCGCACATACAGACACACGGACGTCCAAGACAGAACTTTTTTAAACTGTTTTTTAACTAGTTTAAATAACAAAAATGACATCAAAAATATCATGAACGTTAAAAATAGTGTTTTTTCTTAATATGTGTGTGTATGTATTATCTTACAAGTGCAATGTATGATACATAAAGACATTTTAAGTTTGAAAAATCAGATTTTTTGCGCGAAGTGACAGTAGTACCCACCTCAACGCTTCGCTTATGAGGCGTGCAATAATTAATCCAATATTACAATATTTTGTTAGATATAGAGATTTCATTGATTATTTTTTATTGATTCGTCACAATGTTAGTAAGTATCATGAAGTTTATAAAACAAAAAAAAAACATAAGTACTATGATGAATTTTTTCTTTTAATTTTTAAGAATAAAGACATGCATAGACGAAGGCGCCAAACCGTGTTAGTTTTTTCTTTGCCATGCGTTATTTTTATTTTGTTCTTTGATATAAAGACATGCACATACACAATTTTCCAATAGAGTAATTTCATGCACATAATTAATATATAATTTACCGGCGCATCCCCACTTTCCGCGGCATGTCTTGGTCCGAGCATATCCTTCATAGGGAATGCGTTCACGCGTCCGTTTGATATGCGGCCTTCTGACACGCATACTGTTAGCTGTAAGGAAATTTTTGGTAAAGTGGTTATTTTAATCGTATTTTACTACCTGTTAGCTTTTTAACATGTTTGTAGTTTTTTGCACATTAATGTTTGGGTTTGTATGCTGATATAAGTTTTCTTTTTAACACAGTATATTTTTTTGTCTATATGGAGATGAGTTTTTAAACCTGGTATAAGTTTGTTTCTAATATTAAGGTAGGTACATATTTATTTATATCATGAAATTGCGGAATGGCAAAAAATGTTTATACACCCTCTTACGCAAGACTTTATGTACGTACTAATTAGTTTAAAACTGTGGTAAATTGTCTTATACTTAAATCATTTTTTTGGGATGACCTAAATAGTAAAGATATTCAACGTATGTTGTTTATTTTAATAGCCATGAATTGATTATCTTTATAGTCAATTAGTTATGTTATAGTAATTTATAAATCTTACCGATAATACGACATGCATAACAACATGGAACACCACAAATGCTGCCATCACAAAAATACTCCATGAAGGTAATTCCGCCTTTTGTAGATTGACAGCGAAAAATATCGTTGCAACTGGAAAAAGTGTTTTTTTTTATGTGAAAATATCATTATTTTATTAAACGTTATGTCAAAAAATCTGTAAATATTATGTTTCTTTCTTCATATTATCGGATTACGACATATTATTCTGAGAAAATATATACAAAAATGTACATACCACATCCTATCCTACTAATATTATAAATGCGAAAGTTTGTGAGGATGTGTGTGTGTGTTTGTTACTCTTTCACGCAAATACTACTGAACCGATTACAGTGAAATTTAGCACACATATAGCACACAATATTTTGAACGATATTTTGTTAAAAAAGAAGAGCATACGAACGAATTCGATGGAAACTAATATCATCGTGACTAATAACGACATCCATACTAATATTATAAATGCGAAAGTAACTCTGTCTGTTACTCAATCACGCCTTAACTACTGAACCAATTTGCATGAAATTTGGTATAGAGATATTTTGATACCCGAGAAAGTACATAGGCTACTTTTTATCCCGGGAAATGGGATAGGTTTTATCTCGGAAATCCCACGGGAACGGGAACTCTGCGGGTTTTTCTTTGACTGCGCGGGCGAAGCTGCGGGTGGAAAGCTAGTTTTGAATATAATTTACTTAGAGAATTAAATATTACTTACTTCCCAAGATATGAGCTGCATTACCAAGGAACCAATGTCCCCAGTTAAAATATGACCGCTTGCTGGTGCCCGGGTGCGGTCTGAAGTATGCACCTGAAATATTTAGTATATAAATTATGTATTTTCACACATATTTTAATAATTTTCACAAATTTGTTTTATAATGAGATGTAACTAGTAAACCATATTGTTATTAAATACTAAGTACCTATTTTAAAAATTCTAGTAAGAACTCGCGTCGATTTGATAAAAAAAAATAATTACCACACCTTTTTTGCTCAGCGTAAACATCGAAAAACGAAAAAGACATATTATGTACTAAAACATATTAAATAAATATTCAATGTAAAAATTAGATCTGTAATAGCGTCCATCTAGCTTTGTGACTATTTGTATTTTTACCTATTTTTTATGTTTTATTAATTAAACGTTAAAACAAATAGCAAATAACTCACCAATAGGTTGCAAAAAGCACAATATAACGGTAATAAGCCCAGTTATAGCGTGCGGATTGTCACCCGTGGTTGCAATAGTACCGACTTCAATGACTATGAGAATGAACCCAGCGACTGTGAGCACCCATGTTAGTACCATGAGTATTCTGTGGTACTGGAAGGGAAACATATTAATTAATATAAAAATATTTTAGGACCTACTTATGTAATTATAACTAGTATCCAAAGTTCTGGATATTTTCTGTTTAGCTTACCTCTCAATTAAAATTAAAAATAGATTTTTTTTTATTAAAAAAAATGATGAATAGGATATCAGTGACTTTATCAGTAAGCCGTTAAATTTCTAAATGTTTAAATTTGACTCTTTAATACTAGTTACTTATAGTACTTTGTTTAAACATTTATGAACACTATTTCTATTGTTACGTATATTCCGGTTGATATACATACGAATCATTTAAAATTAAATCTGAAAAAAATTAATAAACTTACAGCAAACCAGATGTCCTTTCCACCAAGTGTCTTGCCGACCCATGTCTTTCGGAAATATCTGTAAAATTACACATTACACTTTTTATTATTTATTCAATATCAATTATATTCACTTTAGATTTTAGAAGATCGATTTAATTTAATAAATCATTTAACCTAGGGATTTTCAAATTCCCCCCCATCAGTTCCAAGCCTTGTCGTGGCCGGGGGGGCTCAGTAGCTTGGAGTGCACTCGTGTACTCTGAGTGAAGCTAATTGGACGCGGAGGGGCTGAAAGGCCGGTCTGTCGTCTGACGACATGATTGGTTCGACGGCCAGGGATCCATGTAGCTGGCTGGCTGGCTTGAAGGCCGGCTGGCCGGGCTGGCTGGAACCGGCTGGTCACACCGGCTGCCTCGCTGGCTGGCTAGGGGGCCGGCTGGCAGGCTGGCTGAAACCGGCTGCCCCACCGGTTGGCTGGCTGGCTGCTTTGAGCCGCGGCGGCTGGCTGGCATGCTGTCACCGGCTGGTTGTCCGGCTGGCTGGCTGGCTGGCTGGATGGCTGGCTAGCTGGCTAGGATCCTCCGGGGGGCCAGGATTGGCTCAGGTGCCGTTGTGGTACGGCGAGGTATGGCGGCTAGTGGTCGCGGCCTGGCAATTTGGCTGGGCAAAATGGGGTTGGAAGGTCGATCGGGGCTCGTTTGGGTCTCGTTCCGACCGACTGGCAGGGGGCTGCGCTTTGCGGCGGTGGATGGCGGCCAGAGGCCGCGCGCGTTGTTTTTTGTTGGTAGTCTAACTACCAACAAAACAGGGGGCGGGATCCCGACGCGTCACTTTTGTGACACGCGGTGACTCCTGTAGGTGGGAGTAGGGCGGCGGCTGTCCTGCGACAGCCGTCTGCCAACTCGTAATCCGGTCCGTGGGGCCGGACCGAGGGCCGCCACCTCTGGTGTGAGGTGGGGGCTGCGAGGGAAACCTCTATAAAAGTGCGCCGGAGGGTCCTTCGACGCGTGAATCACGTTTCAGAGGGCCTTTCGGCGCGCGCCCTTCGGCCGGTCGGTGCTAGGGTCGAGGGTTTGGGGAACGCCGATGATGGAACGGGGAACAATCCATCATCGGCGAGCGGGTGGCGTGAGCTCGTGTACAGCTTGCGCCGCCCCGGGGTGGGCATTTGGTGGAGGGCCTGGAAACGGGCAAGTAGCGGAGGGCCTGGAAACGGGCAACTGCTGGGCGGGACATGCGGAAGATTGCGAATGTGTACCCGCATCCCGTCTAAAGCAGCGCGTTGGTACACGGTGGGGTTTTAGTCGGTAGGAATCCGACATAACCCACGGCTCCTTCCCCGGGAGCCGTGGGTATCTTAGGCAAGATTTCCCCACTTGAAAAAAAAAAAAAAAAAAAAAAAGGGATTTTCAAATTAATAGTTAAAAATTAAAAATTGGAAGAATATTGATTTTTCTTCCATATTTTTTTTATATATTCCTATAAAAATCGAAAGTGGAGAATGATTTTTTTTACTATTTTTTTTGTTCACGCATTAACCAACCTGGCAACAATAATCCCCAACGAAGCAGAACCCAGCCAGGCCAAAATCATGAAAGCACCGTGTAATTTCAACAATAGTTTGGAAGCCGGCGCCGCTGTGCCGACCGTAGCGAGTGCGAGCGGGGCGCCTGTTGCTTCGTATGCTAAGTTGTGGAAACCTACGCGATCACTGTCTGCAATATAAATAGTACCTAATTAAAATAGTAATTAATATATCCTGGATACTAATATTATAAATTCGAAAGTAACTCTGTCTGTCTGTCTGTTAATCACGCCTTAACTACTGTACCAATTTGCATGAAATTTGGTAGAGAGATATTTTGATACCCGAGAAAGGACATAGGATAGGTTTTATCGCGGAAATCCCACGGGAACGGGAACTCGACGTCGATGTTTCACATTTGCCAGGCATCCCGTGACGGCTCACATATTTTTTGGAATTTTTAGATAATTAGGTAGCGTTTATAAATAACAATTAAATTGAGATATTACTATTAAGAAAAATAATTATTATAAATGTTATAATTTAAAACTATTACACTTACATATTATTTAGCTATGGCAATACTAGACTTCGATAAATTATCTGTACAATTAATGTTACAAGTCGTTTTCCCGCCTACGCTTTGTGTAATATTAAAATAGAATCTTTTATAGAGAAAATAAATTAAATCCCACTTTTGGTACACATATTTATGTACATACCTTTCATAGAACTGCCAGCTAGCACCATTAAATTATACGTATCCTTCGCTAGATCGAACGTTTGTCCCTTCACTATGGACACCACATCTCTTCTAAACTTACAATACAATTTCCCATCTATCGTTGAAGATTCCAACAATTGCACAATTTCTTGAGGCGAATCTGATCTTTTCACATATGGCTCCTCTTTAGGATATGTCCAGGAAGTGAATAAATTAATTCGTCCATTGTCATTTCTGACACATTCCATAGCGCTGTCATCGCCCATTTTATTATCTGTGCTTAAACCAGCGGCGACATATTTTGGATTATCTGTGCCTTGTATTTCGAATGTATAAGTGTCGCCAGCTACGAAAATGGCTAGAATGGCTTTACAGTTGCCAGTTTGAATGCAATTTTGGGGGACACCGAAACATAGTTTTGTGTCCGCGCATCCTTGGTATATTACGTCTAGAGGTGGTGGGGTTGTCTTTGGCTGCAAAATAATATGAAATACATTATTATTATTGGTACAAAATGGTGAGTAAATAACTTCTGTATTAAACATGAGAAATCAGAGTTATAAGCATAATTGCACAAGTGACTAATATTTAATTAAAATGTAGGTTAGAATTATTATACTTTCTTTTTATTATACTAAACCAATCTGTAAACAAGAAATAAAAGACAACAAAACAACAACAATTTAACAATCTACAAGCTAAAATTGCATCAGTCATCAATTATAATTACCTCACGCCTAACTTCATCCGTTTAAAAAGTATTGTCATAGATTAAAAAACAGATATTGTACTAATAATAATGTTCAACCAATTTTACCTTAGACTCCATAATAACAGGGGGAGGTGGTGTGTTCCTAGGTGTAGTGCTTTGAGTGGTCGGTGGGGATAGATCCGTGTCTGGGGTCACCACTTCTACGAGTGGGGATCCCACATTGCGCCAGAATGTTGCGTAGCCTTGCGCGACTGTTGCTCTGGAATTATAATTATTTATTTGATGATTTATCATACTAATTGATTTGTTATTACTTATTAGCATACAAAAGAGGTATATGGTATTTTGGTACAAACGTTATTGCTTGTTCCTGCGTATGAAATCGATTTTTCGACCTTTATCTATGGTAAATAAGTAGTTACAGTCAACGTTTGAAAGTCAGACATTTATTTATTTAAATATATACATATATAAACACACTTTTGAATAAACATAAAATAGATAAAAATTATGTTTGTCCCGTTCGAAATAAATCTTATCAAGTTTTTAAGCAACTAGTTACAGTCATAATCTTTTCATTCATTTTTAAATAATTAGCTATCTTAATAATCACTCAAAGCATTATTCTGTGCAATAAAACTATATATCCACTAAAATAACAAAAAAAACTTACTTAAACTCAACGCCTCCCAAGAAATCCTTAGGCGCTTGCCACACAAACGTCAAAGGCGGTTTGTCTTCCGGCGTCGAGTGTGTGACTGTGTCATTATCCCCACGACAGTTAATAATCTGTGTGGTTGTTTGATCTGGTACAGATGTGAATTTACCCACAATTTGCTCTGGGTTCTGGAAATAATTCAGTATTGTGTATTTTAATTATTTTCATCTCTACTAATATTATAAAGCTGAAGAGTTTGTTTGAACGCGCTAATCTCAGGAACCTACTGGTCCAATTTAAAAATTCTTTCGGTATTATATAGCCCATTGATCGAGGAAGGCTATAGGCTATATATCATCACGTTAAGACCAACAGGAGCGGAGTAATGCGGGTGAAACCGCGGATCACAAGTGTATATATATTTGTAATTTCATATGCCTTGACAGGCAGGATATGTCTGGACTTATGTTTATCTAACATCTGAATTGTTCCCATGAATTAAAATATTTGAATTTGAACGTTATTTAATAAAGTAGTATGTTTTTCTATTGGTAATGATATGTGCATTTTTCGCACGCTTTGTAGCGTGTGACACGATGGTTTTCAGCTTGTTAGAAATATTAAATAAACAATTGAAGATTTTTAACGCGAAATTAGCTATGCTGTGTTATGAAACTTGCTGAGGTGCTTTTTGGTTTTACAGTTAATTATTTGGCTACTTTGTTATAAAAATAATGTATTAACTTATACTGTTGTCAGTACCTAAATGTTATGAATTTTACTACTTTAATGGATTTTAAGTAAAATAACTACTTTTAATTACTATGAAACAAATAAACCTACACCCCGTTACCAAGATTATATCTTAATAGTAAACATTTTAAACAAGATTTTTTAGATTTAATTATTAATTAATTATGCATAAATTTATACAACATATAAGTATAGATATTGTAATACTGTGATATAAGTCTATAAAGAAATAATCTTTACCTGAATAGCTCTCGCCTGAACGATAAAGCCCCCAATCGGTAGGGGGGCTCCAAAAGGGCTACCAATAGTCACATTTAGACTGTCCCCCTGCCTCACTTGTGATGCTGACGTCATTATAGCGTAGGGCGGCACTGAAGATTGTGGTAGTATACCACTGTGGCGTGGCATTTGGTCGATACAGGCCTGGAATATGATCATTTAATTTTAATTTAGTATTTTCTTTAATAAGATTCGAAGATTTGTATGATAAAGGGAATGTATAACATTAATACATACGTATATTATGGTGATAAGTAAGTTATTAAATGTAATAAAAGGATTTTGAAAAAATGGCATTAAATACGTATACCTACTACGTATATAAAATTAACTTGAAGCCTTAAATATAATGACACACAGTTTGAATAAGTATAAATAATGTGAATAGACTTAATTATTATGGAAATATAATAACAGACCATGAAATATTTTAATAACTGTATTGCAAAATCACACCCACATTCCACTATCTATACAATAGGTGTGTTTATATTCCTTATTGCAATGAGGTAATCATAGATCTAACCATTTATTGTTTTAAAAAGAACAATCGAAGGAAATGCATAAATCATTCAGTTAAGTTTCCTTTATTATCAAGTTTAAATCTATTATTTAATTGAATGATTCAACGGATTACGATATTTGAAATAATATGCACGCTAAACCACATTCTGACATCTTAATTACAAGAATTTAATTAATTGATGACATATGAGTAATTAATCACGTTCATAATTATTATTACATCACCTATTTTTTTTAAACTCGGACTCGGTTTATAACAAAACACAGTCTAACTAAAAACCGGGTCTAAAACGTATTACAACCATGCTCTAAGTAAAAGTCTTATTACCAAACATATTTGAGCATTAGGTAGACCACGGAGAAGGACAATGGATAATGACAAGTTTAAACCTCTGTGCTAAACCAGGGGCTCAAACCAGGTTTATTAAAGATTGTGTAATAAGACGTTTGCTTTTGAAGCTAACATATTAATCTAAATTGACAGTTTGAAATGAAAGTTTAATTGTATGTGTATCTTTATTTATTAGGTAAAGCGAAGAACTTGTTAAATTTAATACCAGTATCAACATTTAACATATCATCAAGTACCTACAATCTACAAAGGTACATAAGATAGTGTATTAATTACTCTGAATGTCTTTAACTACTACCTTTACACTTACATTTTACGTTATCCAGTCAAAATAAAACCCCATACAAATATTCATCTTTAAGTTTTTTCTCTATCCCCCTATCTATACAAACCAATACATATATAATATTAATAATATAACTTTCTTACCCCAGGAGGCGCTCCTGAGCCATGTTGAAATGAAGATCTGACTAGACATAATACTGTGAGGATGATTATATTGCAGTTTCTTTTCCTTGGCAACATTTTTGTATCTGAAATTGAAAGAATATACCTTATTAATTTTAGATAATCTATACTAACTAATATTATAAAGCTGAAGAGTTTGTTTGTTTGAACGCGCTAATCTCGGGAACTACTGGTCCGATTTGAAAAATTATTTCGGTGTTAGATAGCTCATTTATCGAGGAAGGCCATAGGCTATATATCATCACTGTGTATCATCATGCTACGACCAACAGGATTGGAGCCACGGGGGTGAAACCGCGCGGAGCAGCTAGTATAATATAAACTCGCTGTCCTCTGCGGTGTTACCCGCATTGCTCTGTTCTTGGTCTTAGCGTGATGATATGTTATAGCTCATAAGACTTTCTCGATATATGGTCTATCTAAATTGTTTACAATTTTTCAAATCGGGCCTGTAGTTCCTGAGATTAGAGAGTTCAACCAAACAAAAAAATTCTTCAGCTTTATAACATAAGTAACATAAGTTTTTACTTTTGAATACATTTTAGAAGTGAATTGCGTGTGTTTGTGTAGTTGGTAATAACTATTTAAATACATATGCATACATAAATAGGTATGTGTCTACGTAAGGTAATTATTCACCAATGTTTGCATTTTATCATGTTTTTATATCTTTAAATACAGTGAGCAGAGGTCAGATAGGTCGTTATTAATTATTATTATTATAATGAAGGCATTCATTAAGTACATACATTTTTCAAGCACACCAAAATGCATTATTTTCATAAAAATATAATATGTAAAAATGAAAGTATGCGTATTTATTTTTTCTATTTAATATTTCTCGTATATGTGCTAAAATAAGAAATTTTCTTTTCTAAATTTACAACTAAAAATTTTAGAAATATTGCTGGCAATTAACACCGCAGTCTGTTTCATAAATGCTTTAAAAGATAAGACGTTAAAATTAGCTGTATCAGTTATGACTATATCACTGGATTAATAAGCAAATAAACACATACATAGAGGTTTATTACATTATTAGTGTTGTGTTTTTTTGTTACACTTATACCACAGACTAATTATAATATACTACGTCTTATACTATTTTTTATTCATTTTTGTACTAACTGTGTCCCAAAGATTTAATCACAGACATAATAACGTGCAAAAGCTAATTTATATCTCCAAAAATTATACTTTATGTGAACATAATATGCTAAATGTTGGTACAAACATAGCACTAAAGTTTCAACTTTGTTAAGTAGTTTTAGCGTAAGTAATTCATCCAAATGTGAATTTATTTTATACTAGCTGCGTGCCGCGGTTTCACCCGCGTGACTCTGATCCTGTTGGTCTTGGCGTGATAATATATAGCCTATAGCCTTCCTCGATAAATGGGCTATCTAATACTGAAAGAATTTTTCAAATCGGACTAGTAGTTCCTGAGATTAGCGCGTTCAAACAAACAAACTCTTCAGCTTTATAATATTAAGTAAGTAATAAGTATAGAAAAGAATAGAATATAGACAGATAACAAACAGGATTCATATAAATTATGAAATCAAAGTAGTTATATTTATGCCCTAATTTTGTATTACCACGCAATGACTAAATGTGCAGGAATTTTTACAATTCGTGTTTATTTTTATACAGAACATTAGACTGTTTTAGAATATAAAATTCATTTTAAAATTAACATTTAATATAGTTTTTATGTTAATGTATGTAGATTATATTGTGTTGTTATCAGCACGGGACTATTTTTGTTTTATAGTGACATGTTTTTATAAATCGTCGTTATGGATTTAATTCTGTATAGAATTGTTTAGAGTATATAATGTATAGAGTTGTAAAATTATAATCAGTTTCTCTAGGACTAACAAAAGTAAGTATATCTGTAGCTTTTGTGATATTCTGGTGGGTATTTGTATAGCAGCTATATCACTGCCAGGTATAATAAAATTAATTTAGTAGCTTTCGCGTGATAGAGTCACAAACATACATCGATGCATTCTTACAAAGTGGCATTATTTTTAAAACATTAGTCACTCGTGTTTAAGGTGTTTTTAACTTTTTATCAATAAAAATTCGGAAGTTAGAAAGAATACGCGCGTGAGAGAGTTTTTAACGGATTTTATAAATATGTAGAGCACTTAATTTTTACATTTATAAGTGCTTTAAACACGATGAAACCAGTATTTATAAAATTGGCTGACGATGTTAAGCAGTCAAGTAATTAGATTGATGTTTTTCTAATAATTCCATGTCACGTTATTATTAATCTACTGCATAGAATACCTAAATGTAAGCTTTCTTTAAATGTTTTCACTTGTAGATAATTCTAGTCTAGTATATTTGTTAATAGTCAATCATATTCGATTGAATATAATAAAGATAATTGTTATGTGGTAGGTATAGTACCTAATTCTTAGTAATAAAATAATGTCAATGTTTTCCTCAAGGGCCTCTACATCCTACATTTTAATATTCTTTGTGTAGGTTTGGTAGGTATGAGATAATTTAGTTCGGGCTTTTCAATGTTCTATGGAAGTTTCCTGCATGATTATGCATACTACATAGTATAAAGCAAAGTCGCTTGCCGCGTCTGTCTGTATGTATGCATAATGCTTATATCTTTAAAACTACACAACGGAATTTGGTGCGTTTTTTTTAATAGATAGAGTGATAGATTACCTAGTATACCATTTATTAGGTTTTAGACAAAGCAAGCGGGCGGAAAGTGAGTATAACATAAGTATTTTAATTTTATAATATCAAACATATATCAATTGCGATTCCGAAATTAGATCGCCACAAACATATTTCAAAATACATTCCGTAATTATTTCAAAACCAGTTCACTTTCATTCATAAATAATACAAGTTATGATTACTTAATTGATATTAACGGCATTGTCAACCTTGTGTTGCGGAAGTAAGGCGGTAATTCCGATACAAATGGAGGTCAATGTGCGGTTGAATTCGTGAATTCCCATGGAACTGCTGTTTTATACTACCGGTCAGTATTGTTTCATACAAGTTAATAAGGTGCCTATTTATACGATTCATAAGAAAGAAGAACGATAAACAAAGGGTAGTAATAAAAGCTCCGATAATAAATTTAAAAATGTCCTTACTAAAAATATAATATTTACTGCCCGAAATACTAAATCTCCGACTACTTCTGTCCGACTAAAAATGACGAAACGACCGAATGATATACTTAAATCTTAGAAAAAATCTTATGACTGTTAATTGCTGTAATACTTTTTTACCATATAAAATTATGTTCTACTGATAACAATGCTTTGTAATTATTACCTTTACTTGCCAACTAGAAATTCATCAATTACATTTAATTTTTCATAAACTCTGTGCTATTTTTACTACAATGTTATACATACTTAAATTTCTATTGTTGGCGCTTGTCCAGAAAGTTATTAAAAATACAAAAATGTACTTACTATAATCATGAATTCTAATTCATGAAAATTTAAGAAACCTTACCTAACATAACCTAACCTAACGGCTAACCTAACCTAAACTTGATTTTTTTTTGCGCGTCGACGGAGCCCCGCTTCGCGGGGCTCCTATTTCTGTGTAGTTTTTTTTTTAAGAAACCTAACCTAACCTAACCTAACGGCTAACCTAACCTAAACTTGATTTTTTTCTGCGCGTCGACGGAGCCCCGCTTCGCGGGGCTCCTATTTCTGTGTAGTTTTTTTTTAAGAAACCTAACCTAACCTAACCTAACCTAACGGCTAACCTAACCTAAACTTGATTTTTTTTTTGCGCGTCGACGGAGCCGATCGCGCGGTCCGACCAGTTTCGGTATTTTCATCAATGTTGAGAGTTAAAAAATATATTTGGTAACCAACACTAGAAAATTAAATAACTCATAAAATTCGTAAAAGAATGATTATATTGACATGACCTCTGTTGTCAGTAACCCAGTAATCTCGTCGGAGGTTCAGTATTTTATTCAGAAGTTTAGTTTTGTTATTCGAAGTTTAATATATTTTTAAGTAGAAATGTAATTTGATTGTGTTCATAGGTGTCAGCAAAATTTAGGTATTTTATTCGGTATGCTTTGAATTTTTTTGTCGGTATATTATTATAACGCTGGTAAATTAGAATAAAAGTCGGACAGAGATAGCTGGAGATTTATTTATTTGTCGGAACCATTATTATTTTCCATAAACAAACCACACTGATTATAAAATAAGTATGGTCTTATGTTTCTAGGTTTATCTAGAATATACCGATCAATATTATAGTTATTGACATATTTTTCAATATCTTCCATAAAAGATGCTAAAAAACTTTCATATTTTCCGTAGCGCAATCCGAGTTGCCCCGCGCGCTTGCAAGGGTTAAACGCATTCGCTCAGCTGTTACGTTAAAAAATAAAATCTGTGAATATGTCGTTCAAAACTTTGGAAAATGTTATTCGTGAGTTGAATAAGACTGTGTTACATCTGCAAGATAAAGTAACTTCACTAGAAACGCTTATTCTAGAACAGAATTCGATTATAAAAGAATTTGTTGAAAGTAAAGAAATGCGAGATCCGACGGTACATTTGAGTTCACCAAATAAAAAGTGTGATGATGAAGAGGGTAACTCTAAGCTGCGGCCACTTCGAGATGCTCGTCTTCGTGCGCTTACGACCATCAACGTCGCGAAGCCCAAAGTGCGAGCAGGGAAGAAGACATTGCCGCTCGCATCTCCGTCCCCACCGAGCGGCACTGACGGCGAGATCACCCCTACTACGTGTGCTACGCAAGTCACGCAGAACTCGCAAGACGCGTTCGTGGATGCCGATGCTTCGGACGACCGTAACGGAGTCGGGGCTACAACTGAATGGGTCGACGTGAGGCCGCGGCGTCGTGTTCGACGTGAGGCGAGAAATGTAGCTCGTGGTACGGCCGCGCCCGGTTCGACGTCATTGGAGGCGTCCGAACGTAAAAGTTACTTGCATATCTATTATTTAAAAAAAGGTACTACAGTCGAACAAATTATAAAACATTTGTTATGTATTTGCCCTAATGATAAATGTTTGGTGGAACAATTGAATTCGCGTGGTGACTATGCATCCTTTAAGTTGACAGTCCCCACAAAAAACTTGGACACTTATATGTCGCCTATTCATTGGGCGGAGGATGTGCACATTAAGCCATGGCGTAGTGGATTTCGCAACCGTAAAACGACACAAAACCCCTAAATTAAAAAATATCTGTATGTTTTATCAAAACGTGCGAGGTTTGCGTACAAAATTAGATGTATGTAAGAATTCTATATTATGTGAACAATATGACGTTTATGCTTTAACTGAAACATTTTTAAATAGTAGTGTGTGTGACTCAGAGTTGTTTCCTAACGATTATGTTGTATTGCGTAAAGATCGGTGTAATGATTCAGGTTGGGGTGGTGTATTGTTAGCTATTAGAAATTGTTATGATATAAAAAATATTTGTGTTAAAAATTACATAAGTAGTTTTACCGATTGTCTCGAAATTACAGTAGCCTCGGTAAAACGCAATGGCATTAAAATAGTGTTATGTGTGTTGTATATACCACCTTGTTCTAAGGATGACATATATTATAATATTTTTAAAATATTAGAAGAATTAAGTACACGTTTCTCATCATATAAAATTGTAATATTTGGCGATTTTAACTTAAATTCAGCATCAAAAAATGTTATTTATAAATATAATAATATGATTTCCTTCAGTAAGTTGCATCAGTATAATACTATTACGAATAAGATGGGTGGAATTCTTGACCTTGTATTAAGTAATGCCAGTAGCAGTGAATTACAGGTAAGTAGTGACACACCACCACTTGTCCCCATTGACAGTTATCATCCGTCTTTGTTGGTGAAATTAGCATATTTAAGGACTTATAATATAAACGATTCATGTGTACGGTCTGGTAGTAAATTAAATGAATGGAATTTCCGTAAAGCAGATTATAATGAATTATATGCGTGCATTCAAACATTGCGTTGGGATGATGTTTATTCGTCTACTAGTGTAAATAGTGCCGTAGATAGATTTTACACACAATTATTTGACTGTTTCGATAAATGCGTCCCTAAAAAGAGACATTCTATGAATAGTTCACGATATACTTATCCGACGTGGTTAACTACGGAAGTTGTAAATAATATAAAAATTAAATATTTTAATTTAAAAAAATATAAGCAGTTTGGTCTACAGTATAACTTTGAAATGTTTAAATACTATAGAAGTAAAGTAAAAATACTTATCAATCAGGCTTATCAGAACCATATAAAAAAAATTGAAGCCAATATTAAAGATGATCCCAAGAAATTCTGGGCATTTGTAAAGGAGCAGCGGTCATCTAGTAGGTTGCGTGTTGAATACGACTATGATGGTGTTAAAGTAAGTGGTATTGACGCCGCAAATGCATTCGCTAAATATTTTCAATCAGTATTTTTAAATGAAAAACCAAAACTTGATTATAAGGAGGCTGCTCTTGTATCCGGCGTTGCATCATCACGTATTTCTATTGATTACATTTCAAAATCTGATATAAAGCTTGCAACTCGGCGCCTTAAACCGCATTCGGCAGCAGGTCCGGATAATATACCTCCGTTCATTATTAAAGACTGTATATCAATTTTTATTGAACCTCTTCACTATATATTTAATTTGTCACTCCAAACAGATACGTATCCTACCGTATGGAAAACTTCGCGTGTTACACCAGTTCCAAAGAGTGGCTCCAAAGTGAGCATTGAGAACTATAGACCTATCGCGGTGCTATCTACTTTTGCTAAGCTACTTGAAATTATTTTAAACTAGCGGTCCACCCCGGCTTCGCCCGTGGTACATGATTACGTTTTCTCTACATAAGAACCATCCTCGTACTTCAAGGAATATAATAAAAAAAGAAGTATCGAAATCGGTTCAGCCGTTCTCGAGTTATGCGCTTACCAACATATTTTGCGATTCATTTTTATATATAAGATAATCACGTCTCACAACAAATAAGTTCTCGATTATCGGATTGTCAGCACGGTTTTCGTGCCCGTAGATCAACATCAACAAATTTAATAAATTTCGTCGACTACGCTTCTAAAAACTTAGATCGGAAAAAACAAATCGATGTCAGTTATTTCGACTTTAAAAAAGCGTTCGATCGCGTAGATAATGACGTCCTTTTGCGTAAATTTTCTATGATTGGTTTCACTCCCAGGCTGGTAAAATATTTTGCAGACTACCTCCGGGATCGTTTTCAATTTGTACAACTTGGTAGTTACCGTTCAGATCCATATGCAATAAATTCTGGTATCAGTCAAGGCAGTACCCTCGGCCCTACTCAATTTTTGGTAATGATCAACGATCTTCCAGATGTTATTAGTTCTTCCCAGTGTCTTATGTTTGCCGACGATCTCAAATTATACTTGGCTATAGGAAGTATTGAGGATTGTCAGGCATTACAAAACGATATAAATAGCGTCTGTGAATGGAGTAAAATCAACCGTTTAGATCTTAATGAGGCAAAATGTAAAGTAATGAATTTTACTAGGAGTAAATCCCCACATCTTTATGGCTATAAAGTTTCGGATAAGATTGTAGCTAGAGAGAATTCGATACGTGATTTAGGCGTATTATTCGATCGTACCTTAAGTTTTAATGACCACATAATTGATCTTTGCCAGAATGCATATAAAGCCCTTGGATTTATTTTTAGGCAGACTGCTCGTTTTAATGACAAAACTGTTATCATTAGCCTTTATTATGCATTTGTACGTAGTAAGCTCGAATATAACGCTATCGTGTGGAGCCCACATGAAAAAATTTACACGTTAATGATAGAGAAAATCCAACGCAAATTCTCAAGATGCCTTTTCCGCAAGATGTATGGATATTATCCCTACTTAGGGCGTTTGTCCACTACAAGGAATTTTACGGTCCGGCATTCCGATTTTTTACGGTCCGGTATGGCACGCCATTAATCTATATACTAGCTTGTGCACTATACGTAATTTTACTGTCCGACATTTTACTTTTCCCTATTCCGGATGGTTTTTTGTGTCTACGAGTCGCTGTAGGTATAATTGTTTTCGAATGCCCACTTGCTTGGATTTTACTGTTTTTACTGCATATGCCAATTAAAAGCAAGCTCTTGTTTTACTTTCTTCTGGATGGCAATGAGATTTGAGAAGTCGGTATTGTTATTTTATATACATTGACCAATAATTATTATCTAAGTAAGTGTTGGTAAGTTAAAGTTCAAGTGGGAATAGCTTTAGCTCCTCGTCACCGATTAAAATAAATAAGTGAAACACGCATTTTAAATCTCTTACGGAACTTTACTTTTTATAGAATAATATATCTTACGAAGTAATATAATATTTCATCTTCTATATTTTTTACTCGTTTCTTGTAAAATGCAAAAAAATATGATAGCATTCTACCGCCAAACTTCCTTGAACTGTACCGCACTGATCCGAGTAAAGACGGACAGGTGCACAAGCCAATTCATCGGATTTTTCATGCCAAACCGGACCGTAAAAAATCGGAATGCCGGACAGTAAAATTCCTTGTAGTGCACAAGCGCCCTTATATCCATCCTTGTACGTTACGGGGATGGTTGGAATGGATACACTGGAGCTACGACGCGAGCGCGCGCTTATGGTTCATTATTATCTGCTTTTAAATAACAAAATTGACAATCCCGTGGCACTGGGGGCCTGTGGTGTGTGGGCACCGAGCTGCTCCGTGCAGTGGCGCTCGCGGCCGCTGTTCGCGGAGAGCCTGCTCCGGACGCGAGCCGCTTGGAGTGCACCCACCCATCATGCACTCAATTTGTTGAATAAATTCTTACGTGCTAAATCTGAAGTGGACCTGTTTAATGTTAATATTGTATCGTTTGTCTCTAATTGTACCTTATTTTTAAGTCAAACTTTGTAATAATTGTTATCTTTGTGCGTGTTGGTATGTTTTGTACTGTTAGTCAAAGATGAATAAATAAATAAATAAATAAAATACGGAAGTATAAAAAGATACCTATATAGGTAACTGATAGTCTAAAACGATACAGTACCTTACCTTAACGATCCTACAAAAAAAAATTAAGCCAATTGCATTCTTAGGCATGTATGAATACATATCTATCATCATCCTAGGTATATATCATATCTACAACGGTATTAAAAAATCCCGTAAATTATATATGTATTTCAAAAAAGTAATACGCCTTTATCAGCAACACAAACACGTATTAATAAACTCGTTCTATAATCTACTAACATAAGAATTCGCTAATAACGTTCACTTGATTGTATGTACTTTCCAAGTTCAAGGATTGCGGAAAACAACAAGGAATTCTGAATCGCGGTAGGTATATTGTGAGACAAGTTACGTATTTAAAATAATCTTGTGTTTATTGAAGAATAAACTTATTTAAAAGCTAGAATAGTAGGTATGTCGATTGAGCTGAAAACTAAGCTACTTACTGATCGAACTCACTGTATTTCAGCCTTATAACTAATAAAGAATCAAAAATATATTTACTAGGTATACAAACATTTAGCACAAAAAATAGGTATCATAAATTTTGTTTACGCCTACAACGCAATACATATTATAAAAGCAGTTTTGCTTTAAAAGCCTTGATTTACCCACCTTTTGCCCACTAATATAGGCAATTAAAAATATAAATGTGTGAAACAAAATCACTGAAAAATCAACGGGAAAAAATAGCATTATTATCGCAAAGGCTATAAAATAACATTTAAAAAAACGTAAACAGGAAAATACAACTGTTAATGCGTTTCAATAATTTATGGGTTTATAATTAGGTATATTAAGTACTTAGTTATTCATTTTTACTTAGGAAATTTTTAATTCAAATGAATTTATTCTAAGTTATTTTGGGAAGGAAATAAATGACAGGAAATTTTAAACAGGATATGTTTTACTTTTCCTTGTAATAGGTACCACTTAATGATATACTTAGGTAATGCACAAATTTGCTAAAAGTTTTTTACACATTACTGGTCTATGTAAGGTCATTGGTTTTGTAAATTGTAAACATAATTATTATAAATCTTTAATATAAAAAGCATTCTTGATACGATTCGTGATGGAAATTCCTTGAAATAAGGCTAACTAGATTTTGACCTTGCCTCTTGAGAATAGCTTAGAAGTTAGAACTAGATTAGTATTGAAATCAGATCACTGTTTATTCAAATTATATTTTATCTTCTATATCATTATAATTTATCAATAAAGAGCTATTAAGCATTAACTATTATAGGTAAAAACACAGACTTCAATTTTAATTTAATTAACTATTTAGTTCGATTGTGTTTTTCTATATATATATTTAATAATAATTGTGAAGATCATTTTTAAATAATTACCTATAACTTAAAAAGAAAGCGAATATCATAAGGAAAATCGTTCAGTAATTATATAAAGACAATTTGCTCGAAACCCCGTCAGTTCGAAACGTCCGAATAGTTTTATTAATCGCATTTTAAAACTCACTAAAAGCCTTTCATTTCACACATGAGCATGTTTTGTGAAAATAATATTTGATATCGTATATAACGCCGAAGTTTCATAACGTCTTTTTTAAGTCCAATTTTAATGGTAATTTAGAACCTCCAATAAATTTATTTACTACTAAACTAGGCCAAGAAACACAATTAATTCTTTAATTGTGTAAATGTAGGTTATCGGCAATTTTATGGGGAGTTAAATTATTCACACCCTTCGTGTCTTGGGGCAAGGGTCAAGAAACTATAAGAAAATAACGATTGTTGTGTGGTTGCTAGGTTACGGATTACGGAATAGTTTGGTTGTAGCTTCAGAACGATTAACCTGTTTAATTTGTTTTAATCAGCTCTTATCGTTCCCAATGCAGAACACATGGCTTCTATTTATTTTACTCTATATTTTTCTAGCTGGATCCCGCGGCTTTACACGCATTATACCCGCATTATCGGTGTGCAAAATTTCATACAGATTTATATATGTCATTGTAAGAAAATTACAGTTTTTTATATTTTTATGGATTGTAGAAAATTATGCAATTAAGTAAGTTTCTAAAACTCGTTATAAAAAGTATATACTTTATTATTTATTTATAAGCCATCCAATAATCTAGTTACAACTGAAAACCTGTCTAGAAAATTCTAAGCTAAATTAGAAATACTTGTGGACGCTGACCTACATACCTTGTGTTACCTATTTGTTAAGTTCGATTCAAGTTATTCTACGTTTAGTTTAAGCAGCAAATATTGAAGTTTCATTTTAACCTGAAATCAGTTCGACTTAAGTTAAATACAATTTTTGCATTCGATAAATGAAATTTTAATTAACCTATATTTTTAAATTTTTTTTAATTTACATCCACATACCTACATATATCGATTTATATATTGTATGTGTGTATTACTTAAATTCACTCATTACTTTCAACTACTTCTTAAATTGTAGAGAAAGGAAAGCCTTTCTATGTGTTCACAAGTAAATAACCTGCTGCTGTAGTTCTGAATTATTTGACGAGTGACATAATATGGCTCCTTATTTCTTTGGTAAAAGAAAACATAATTTTTATTTTTAGAAGTCTTTTCTTCAACTTTTCTCTATCTATTGAAAATTAAATAATTTGGAAAATCCAAAAGTGCACGCCTCATAATTTTTTTTTTAATAAATATTTATTAATTATTATTTTTGTTTATTTAATAACAATTAAACCACATCGAATCAGACCCTGAAAAATGAAAGGGTTCTATTCCTGAGCATACTCAAGCGTAAGAGAAAAAAAAAGACTCGAGTAGTAAAGTATTTCGGTCGCTATCACTATCGTGTTAACAAGAAAAAGGATCCGCACATACAGACACACGGACGTCCAAGACAGAACTTTTTTAAACTGTTTTTTAACTAGTTTAAATAACAAAAATGACATCAAAAATATCATGAACGTTAAAAATAGTGTTTTTTCTTAATATGTGTGTGTATGTATTATCTTACAAGTGCAATGTATGATACATAAAGACATTTTAAGTTTGAAAAATCAGATGTTTTGCGCGAAGTGACAGTAGTACCCACCTCAACGCTTCGCTTATGAGGCGTGCAAAAGTATCATAATTGCTCCTTGCTGTCGTCACGTTATTGATTGATAATAATTATGAATTATATTATTTTAAATAAAATTACTTAGAAATATAGAAAGAAAGAAAGCATTTATTTCAACACGCACAAACACACAACAATAAACATTACAAATTAGTACGAGGTATATAAAAATATGGCTTTCGGATAACATAAGCTTTCGTTACTAAAAATATTCAAAGCAATCTTTTGATTCAAATGCCAATCTATAATTACCTACTTTCTATACAAACGGATATAGGCACAATCACGCTTTCCTATTTTATGAATACGCTTTTTCTGTATGTTTGTATGTAAGTGTACTGTGTAACCGACTCCTTTGATTCGATTTACATTTTTGACCCACTTTAAACGGACAGATTTCATTCAAACTTTGTAGCACTATCAAGAATCGGTGACAAAGCAATCATTTTACTAATTTGAAGTGTGTTTTTCCTATTTTTATATGTTATTTGAAGTATGTTTTCCTATTTTTATTATGAGTATGCTATAACTCAATGTTACATTCGTCATACTATATTATCTACGGCTAACAGAATAATATTTAATTCCAATAACTTATTACGTCATGAGAAGCGGAACGCGTTGATATCTTTCCCACGCGTCTCATTTCCTTAGCGTATAATTTTAAATTTAAACTTTAGTTATTGCGTTACTAATAATTATTAGGTATTAATATACGGTTTAAAACTGCATAAAACGTAATAGGTTTTAATACCTATATATATATTTTTATTCAACCTCATTGAATGCTATAGCTCTATTATATATAGGTAATTGTCAGTCCATTGTTACATATAAGGTATTGCACTTACTATCTACTGGTAAATAAAAACATTTTTGTATTATGTATGTGGATAGTAAACTAAGTGATAGGTAGGTATTTGTAGGGAAATAATGGTAAAGGTTGAAATTTAAGTTTTCATTCATAGATAGATAGATAGACGAATTTTTCGAATTATTACTATGTAGAATAGGTTTAAGAATAGGCGGTAATTACTTTGAAATAGGGTTTTCTGGCAGAACAACGTTTGCCGAATCAATTAGTACCTATCTATAGTCTAGCGTTAGCTACTATTAAGTATTCTGTGCTATAGTATACACAAAATGCATAGGAAATTATTCCATTTACTAAATTCATAGATAGTTTTGACAATGGCAGATGCGTTTGTAAAGGTCTTCTAAAGAACGTAAACATTGCACAATATTATGGCATCTTGTTAATCTTATTAACCATTATAAAAACGTGAGAATTTGTTTTATTGTTTATTATAATATCTTATTCTCTTATAAATTGTCTCACATCCATATAATATATTATAATATTTACATTCTAAAAATGTAAAAAGGCATCTACTAACTACTGCATATATATATATATTAGACCTAATAAATAAATAAATAAATAAATATCCACTGCATTGAATATTCATTAATAATTTATTTTTTATTTTAACAAAAGATAGAACGGTTTTGAGGTCGAAGTAATCAAAATCTATTTAGCCATTGAGAGTTTATAACAAAATGAACACTAAGATGAAAGCTAAAAACCTAGTAGACTCCTTTTCGATTGTCGACATACAAAACCTGTATATGAACTGTATAATGTATTATTTGTGTAAAATCTCCTTCAAACTCGATTTTGACCCATTTTAAACGGACAGATTTAATTCAAACAATGTAAACATATTCAGGATCGGTGACAAAGAACAATTTCATGAATTTATCTTACAGCGTTTTAGTTTCTTAAACTACATTTATTATTTTAATCCACGTACTCGTAAGGTCAATTCTGATCTATTAGGTAAGTGACAATCTCGGCCAGGGCCCTGTGACGTCACTGTACCGGTTCTTAAGCAAGCGTTATGTTTAGTATTTTTTTTTTTTTTTTTTTTTTTATGTCAGAGCAAGCAAAGGAGCAGATGGGCAACCTGATGTTAAGTGGTCACCACCGCCCATAAACACTTGTAACACTAGGAGTGTTACAGGTGCTTTGCCGGCCTTTTATAGACAAATAAGCTCTTATTCGTTTCATTTAATCTATTAGCGGTCCGCCCCGGCTTCGCCCGTGGTACATATTCCCGTTTTTTCTCCATAAGAACCATCCTCGTACTTCAAGGAATATAATAAAAAAAGAATTATCGAAATCGGTCCACCCGTTTACGCATGATGCCGTGACCAAGGGAAATAGGGATTCATTTTTAATTTGTATATATATATATATATATATATATATATATATATGTGTGTATAGATGAAATGTACATATGGTAGAATTGTTTTAATATGCTATGTACCTACAGGTTAACCTAAAATGAACGAATAAATATGTCGAAAAACGTATTGTAAGAATTTTCTTGCATCACAAATTTGATAAACGTTCATAAAATATTTTTCCAATCTAGTTAATATAATAAACACACAAGCACGCAAAATAGAGTGAGTTAAGAGTTCTATTTGAGAAGGAAATCCCCACGGGACTTCCCAAGACAAGAATCTTCCTCGTCAGGCTAATGACCTCGGATTTAAATTTATTGATATCAATTACATATAGGAAACATATGGTAAACCTACTTTTATAAACAAACCAGTAAACGGTATCGGAAGTGAAATCCGTCTTGTAGTCTTTTACTAAATATGTAAGAGATTCCCGTTCGGGAGTGTCAACTAAATTTCTCAGTCTATTAACAAGAAAAAAAAAGCTAACGTGAAATAATTGTCAAATTTTTATAGCACATTACCTTCACCGATTGGAGCAGTGGTGGTTTTTCTACCGGAAAAATGAAATGCAATAATTATGAGTTAATTAGGGTCAGTCATGTTTGGGAAGTGCAAATATTTTAATAAATTTCTTAATTATTTTGTTTTCAAGGTGCGCATTTAGTGAGGTTAATTAAATACATAATTAAGTAAGCATTTGTTTTTATTAACATATCAAATTTTTAATTGTTAAGTACTTGTAATAGTGTCACTTAAAATCGGACAGTCATAGATACAATTAGTAATTCAACATATTTTTTAGCATAGCAGAATGCTGGATTAGCTATACTCTGGAATCTGGATTAATTGTCTCAAAAAAGTTACGTTATGTTACGACATTTGATTATTTTTCTTTTCGCCGCAATTTCTTTCTATTAAATATTCAGATTCTAAGGAAATTGAACACTCGATCAAGCCGCAAGATATAACACAAGTCACGGAATAACTGGTCTTAAGGCCGTAAGCAATAAAAAGCTATGATCGTTCGAGGTCACATTTTTTAGGACTGAGTACTGACCTTACAGCCAACAGGCCTTTGTGATAGATTCTGGTTTTTCTGCATGTTCAGAGTTAAATAAGAAATAGAATTTAATTGTCATAATAGCACAGATAATGTAATACTATACATAATAGTAAGTAAATTATTATAAAAAGTAAGTAAATATGTTTATTTAAATTTTAAAAGTTACAATGTTATGGGCATTGGACAGTATGTAGATACCTACTCTACTATTTCTACTCCTATCAATCAAGGGAAACAATTTTCTTTTCATCTATCTATACTAATGTCTAATATTATAAAGCTGAAGTTTGTTTGTTTGAACGCGCTAATCTCGGGATCTACTGTACGATTTGAAAAATTCTTTCGGTGTTAGATAGCCCATTTATCGAGGAAGGCTATCATCACGCTAAGACCAACAGGAGCGGAGCACTGCGGGTAAAACCACGGGGCACAGCTAGTAACAAGATAATGATTAATGACACTTACCATAATATGCATTATGCTTACAAAAAACAAAAACAACGACCGAGTATTTTTCCGCTAAGCGATTTAGATTTTTGCATGTAATTTAAAGCTTTTTTTTAAGTATCAGGGTCTATCTGATGTTCTCTCTCATAAAATATGTTATTTGTGACTCTTCACGACATACTAGTTAATGGCCCATTTATATTTTCTTAAAAAAATACCTATAGTTACCTAAACGAAAAAGCAGTATAAAAATAAAATAATTTGTTTTACGTGTTTATTTACATCGCTACAGTACATAATATATTAAAATCACAATTATGGTGCGTTAAATGGTAACCATAAACACGAATAATTTGAACACTAACTCGGTTTCCTACCTACATCCTTGACGCTGGTCCCACGGTGAACGCTTGTCTCAACTTTCATGGCCATAGCGTGAGTAATACAAAAGTTTGTTGTGTTTTTAGTTTAGTATTTTTTGTATGGTAATTTATTTGTAGGTAAGTAAGTATGCTTTTCGGTAATTCTCTACTTTTTGGTAGAGTTTGCGTTCATAGATAGGTACGCAATTTGTAATAACGTGTTCTAGATAAGATTTTAAATGACTTTATTATATCTTTGATAAATAACAACTTTATAGTTTATATTATGTAAATACATGTTCAGGCCATAAACAGAAAATTTCAAGCGAATTGGTGCAGTAGCTTTTGTGTGAAAAGACACATTACATTCAACTTTATATAAATCTACCTACGTATCAAATTGATTTCGTCAATTTAATATTACCCAGGATTCAATACACAATAAAGGTATGCAACGTTCTAAGTGCCTACGATGTACAATGATATTCATAGGATAGGATGACGCAGGACATTATAGCAGTAGATTATGTTTGTTTACCCAAAAGTTTGCCTTTGGTAAACCAGTTTCTTTGGACTAACAGAATATCGCTAGTTCTTTCCTCCAAATAGCTCTAGTTTGACCACTGATTAACTACTAAATAGTTAAATATATACATAGTAAATAACTAAATACGTTTGACTCTAGCTTCATATATTTGTTATGTTCATTATTATAGCGTGAAAGAATTCGATTGCAATTTTCTTCCAATGTTGAGCTAAACATTCAAGTATAAATTTTCCATTTATTTTTACTAGTAATTAGCTATGAGAAATAGAAAATGTTTTCTGTTTCTAAGAAACAGAAATGGGAATGAATCTATGCGTGATTTTCGGATTAACATTAAACTGCGAAAAACAAAAGTTACGGCCTTTGCGACGGGTGCTTGCAAATTGGTCACAACAACTTGACAGAAGGCTTTCGTCACGCTGTCAGAGCACAGACGTGTCAATGACATCGTATATTGTTCGGTTGAATAAATCGCTTGTTTTACAATTATGTTATTATCTATAAGGTTCCATGAGGGTCTTATCAAGATACAAGTTGAACTAGGTACCTATTACCATATTACTAGCGTTTAGCTAATATTATGTAGGTATTCTGTGATATTACTATAGACTTCGCTCATATAATTTAATTTTCTATTTTCCTTGCAAGTTTAATGAGATTGAAAAAATACTACCTACCTGTTATGTACCACATCCATACAGTATACATGTAATATAACCACTTATATTAAAAATGAAAATTCATCAATATTAGTTGAGCGGTAAACGCGTGAGGTTACAAACGTTTATACAGTTGTTATTATAGTATGCTAAATGCTAATATCGGATTCCTTTAAATGTTAAAATCTTTTTCTAACGTTAAAATTTTGTTAAAATTGTGTTTCGTATTAGGTGTGGCATTCCTATTAATTGTAAATGCCTCGAAGACACGCAATAAGCGCTGAGATTGAACCTCACAGTTACAGTAGGATTTTTTGCATATTAATGCAATACATATAATATAAAATGCCAAATATTAAATATACCTAGGTCGTTAGGTATTTAAATATCCTGTACATATTGAATCTAGACCTACCTATTGTAGTAACTCAATAGGTACCTACGTTAGGTATAAAATCATACATTTCCACATTTCATTCATTTTTTCCATTATACCACAAAAATAACGTGACTAATAATAATAATTAATCTAACAGGATGAAGTTTCAAAGGTATTTTTTATTAAAAATAAATTTAAACATGTTCGAAATCGGAAATCAAACATCCGTCCTACTTTTCAAATGTCGTTAATTGGTTTTAAAAAGTAAGCATTTATTACAGTTATTTATAAAAGTAAACTGAACATTACTTACAGAATAAATTATCCAGTTATATAAAAAAGTTTCCAAACAATTTCTCACACACTTTTCACGAGGTAACACCCGAGGAATGTTAACGAATGTATTACAGGTGGTTCTTATGTTCTTAAACAAAACAAAATACTACTTATTTGTACGTATATTGCAGATAATTATGTATTATTCTCACTCAATATGTTAATATCCCGTCACTACGTAAAAAGTTTTTAAAGTTTCGAAATATTCGAAACAAATCCGTAACACAACCTCTTTACTCTCTAAACGAACGCAAACTGGCTGGAGCCTGGAAAACTTAAAATTGGAATGTCAAGTGACAGATGAATGTAAACTGACAGTCGGATAGTGAGGGACAACGTTATGTTTCTATCGCGGTCGTGTGAGACCGGTAAAGTATTTAATTATTATGCTAGTGCCACAACTGCGATTTTATATTATCAGACCTATAAAAAAGGAGGTTCGACAACTTGTGCTTATTTATGAGTAATAAAAAGAAAAATGGGTAGTGGTATTTGTTTTTTAACACTAGTTACACGTCCAGTTGGACGTACCTACTTAATATCATTGTAGAGATATAAACTCTGTTTTTTACTAGACATCTTATTAAAACAATGGATGAGGTGTTCTATTAAAATATTTTCTTCCAAGTAAACAAAATCTTGTCACTGTTATGTAAAAATATCTAGTCTAGTCTAGTCTGAACAATCGTCGATTAAATTACTCGCTAGTGTGTCAGCATATTAAAATTTACTACGCATTGGGTTTACCCGCGGCATAATATTGTATGAATCATTTTCCATTATCAAAGAAATTAATTGGGTTCTGTCGTTTGCAATTGATATGTTTGATAGTTTTACAATTAAATGATGTCATACATTCAATTGTCTTCCCCAAGGTCTTTCCTAATTCCTGAATGTCGCCAACTTTTTAAATTGTTCAAGATTGGATTTTTTTAAGTAACATTTTTTTGTTAGGTATCTAAGCATGACAAAAGTAGCTATTTTTTTATAAAATATCAGTATTAAGTGCTATTACGGAGATTTACATAATATTAATCTTCTATAATATAAAAATGAATCGCAAAATGTGTTGGTAAGCGCATAACTCGAGAACGGGTGGACCGATTTCGATAATTCTTTTTTTATTATATTCCTTGAAGTACGAGGATGGTTCTTACGTAGAGAAAACGTAAATATGTACCACGGGCGAAGCCGGGGCGGACCGCTAGTACACAATAAAAATGTAACGTAGAGCCATGTAATGTAAAAGTGAGGGTAATTAATATGCGAAAGCATTTGTTTTATTCAGTTTTATTGGACCTATATTATTTACCATCTAAATCCTTGGTTTTACCCTCTAGCTCTAATAAGGCTATGAGTAATAAAACATGAATAAAATATGGTCCGTGACGCAAAACTTCCGCAAAATTTTATAATTTGTTCACTTATTTTTACATATTATTATTTGCATAAAAATTATCATAGATTTTCGTATAGGTACAATAAATTCATGTGTTGTAGTGGTTACTTCTTCTTCAAAACAGCTGGACCAATTTTTGTTTTTTTTTTGTGTATTAATTGAACTATATTTGAAGGAATAGTAACTTTTGTAGAGTAATGAAAAAATTGGTTGTCTGTTAAAGTCGGTTTACTGACGATAATTGAACGTGACAACGGCCGATTGTGCTTCTTTGTCGCTCGTTCAGCGCTCTCGCTTGCACTTCAAGCCTTACATGGAACGCCTCAGAGCGAGGTAACGCCGCATGAGTCATGTTTTTTCGTGCGTGCAGCAGGCTCTATCGAATTATAAGACGTTGTCACGTCAAAAAAGTCAATAATTTTTTTTAGACTTAACTACCTGCCTACATTTTGTTATATTATTTAAGAACTATTTATACTCACCTTGAATACCATCTATTTAATTAACCAATACAGTAAAGCGGGTAATAAAACACAAAAAACATATTTTAGTGATATAATTTTGTACAAATAACGGCGTATATTACATCGGACAGGATCACATACAAAACTAATTCTACCGAAGCTATTCGTAGTTCTAATCGCCCTGGGCCTGGGTTATATTGAAATCTTTTTTTTTATCCGTAACGAAAGTTTCTTGAATTAACGTATATGCTGTTTATCAATTGACTTTAAATGATATAGGTTAATTCACAAAAAACCTGTAACACTATCTGCTCAGATGTACCTATTCTCCAAAAAAAAAAAAAAAAAAATGGCGCATCAACGTTTTCTTCACAAAAAGCTGTACAGTCATTTTTTTTTTTTAAATTTGTTCAAGTATGCAAATCATAGATATGTCGATTTAAAATTAACTTCGGTTTTATTTATTTTTTGATTAATAAAAAAAGGTTTAGGATTATCTGTGGTTTAGGTAAAATATGTGCAAAAGGTTGTTATGATTTATCAATTTAACCCAGGCATGAAATGGCGTTATTGAGATATAATTCTAGGACTCAAAATAAATGAAACTAAAAGCTTTTAAATATTTAAACGGTCACCAAAAGTTGAACTTAAAATGCAGTAAAAGGTCTGAAAGAGAAAATTTAAAATATTTAAAATGAATATTGAAAAAATCGTTAAAAAAATTAGGAACTAGGAACTGTCAGTCAGACAAAAAATCTACAGACTACATAATCTCAATTACGCCATTTAAAATATACATTTTCGTAATAAATAAACACTCAAACAGTCTAATAAATAAATATTAAATATACATAATTGTTATTTATGAGATCATTTCTATATAGTATTAAACAAACAGACTAGATTCATATTTGGTAAGTGTTATTTGAGTATCATTATACAATATTATATGAACAACATTATATGGTTAAGTGTATTGGAGTCATTAGAATGAAGGTAGTTTGAAAATTGTAATTTCTATGTAGGTAGTTTGAATTAAGAATAAATTATTATATTCATAATAAAATAATGCATATGCCATTCAAGAAAAATCACTAGTAAATGAACTATGACAATCTGAGAAAAAAAATGCATTCACATCAAGAAATTGAAATTAAAAGGACAGTCAGAAATAAAAGTATATATCTCTATCTAATATAAAATAAAAAAAACTTACTTGAAACTACCCTTCAAAACCAATGACTCCAAAACACTAATTTAAAATTAAACAATTTTTTGGTCGTTTCGATTAGACATTTTTGTTCATTCATTTCGTGAATAATGAATAAAGCGTGGGAGATATTTAAAATTAAATAAATGCAAAAAATCACAAAGATATGTTATAGAAACAATTTTAACCCTGTGGATTCAATAATTGACAAATTAGTGATAACAATGGGATTTGAGGAATGCGTATAAAATTTATCAAGCATTTTATTAATATATAGTTATGTCTTTTTTGCATAATTAAGCGTTTAATTTGATATAGTTTTGGAAATAAAAGACATTATTATATAATTGAAAAAAAAAATGACGTAGTCTGGTGTTTCGATTTTTTTTGTCATTTTTTCCATTATACAGAAAGTAGATAATAAATAGATAGCATTGGAAATCCTTGTAATGTCTTCAATTTCTAAAATCACATTAAACACGATAAAATATTCACGTTTTAAGGTATTTTCAAAAACTTACTTAAAAATAATTAAGACAAAATAAATGCATTTTCTATAGAACAGTTCTGTAACATTAAAAAAAATACATTACAATATATTTGAGTGAAACGGAAGCGAAGCGTAAATAAAAAACAGGGCTACGCTTAATATAAAAGCTCAGTAATACCGAATACTATTAATTATCTACTTACATACGTTCTAAAACACGTTTATGCAAAAATTCAATACAAATGCTATTACGTGTACATACTAGTTTATAAATATAGCGCGTATAAACGGGATGACGTCACGGGGTCGTGCCGTCTCGCTCTAACACTCTGAACCAGATACGTTAGAGTGAGACAGCTATCTGTTCATACGCCACACTCTTATATAACATAGTGTCTATAGATAATTGAAACTATATTTTTGGAAACGGAAAGAACGCGTGCGAATCACTTGTACGACTATATTTAATTTTATAACATTACAAATAGTTTTTTTTTATCTACTAGATAGTAAAGCACTTCGAAAAGTTACATTGTACGTAAATAATAACGCCAAGGGGAAGGTCGCGATACAGATAATAAATTGACTAATGGTACAGATAAAATAATTTTATTGCCTCCGATGTTTGAATTGATATGTTTCCGCGGAGTTGGGTTATAATAGGGTACTTGATTAAATATTTCAGCCTTTATAATTTGTTATTATTTTTTATTACAAATACATATAATCATGTGCTAGGGAATAAACTGATAAAAACCTTTTTAAATGCCGACAATTCGGCCATTAGCTGATGGTTGTGACGTCACATTACTCAAACAAATAAGTACGCTCATAATTTTATAAGAATTGTTTAATTGTATGATATATTTACAGATATTTATATTAATAGGCATTTTCATTGGTGATATTAAAATGCAATTATTTGATCAAAAAAACCATAAAAAAAAATTCATAAAAGAAATCGACAAGTACCCTCTTCAAAAAAAAAGTCTACAATAAATTTAATTTATTAATATTATTTTCACGGTGTGCATCGTCCGACATTATTTGTTATAGTGTGGGGTAGTTTTGAAAGTGTCAATGGTATATCGAAATCGCCGCTCAGTGATATTTGTGAGACGCAACCGATCAGACCGGATTTGTAGCGGTTGTTCGTATTGATCTCTATGGACGGTAGACCACCTGCAAATATCATTTATTTGTTAATATAAAACACAATTTTAAAAATAGATATTATATTATAAATGAGGGAAAAAGTTGGGATTTCATAACTTTAGGAAATCATTTATCCGTCAGTTATAAAATGCAAGATAGGTCAAAAAATCACCCGTTACCTATAATCAAAAATATTTTGTCAATGCTTCTAGGTTTTTTATTGTAATTTTGATAGAAATTCAATTAATTATAAAAATTAAAATACATACAGGTGCACGTACATACATGTGCACGTACATACATGTGCACGTACATGCAGGTGCACGTACATACATGTGCACGTACATGCAGGTGCACGTGCCACGTACATGCAGGTGCACGTGCCACGTACATGCAGGTGCACGTGCCACGTACATGCAGGTGCACGTGCCACGTACATGCAGGTGTACGTACATGCAGGTGCACGTACATACAGGTGCACGTACATAGTACATACATGTGCACGTACATGCAGGTGCATTTACATGCAGGTGTACGTACATGCAGGTGTACGTACATGCAGGTGCACGTACATGCAGGTGTACGTACATGCAGGTGCACGTACATGCAGGTGTACGTACATGCAGGTGCACGTACATGCAGGTGCACGTACATGCAGGTGTACGTACATGCAGGTGCACGTACATGCAGGTGCACGTACATACATGTGCACGTACATGCAGGTGCACGTACATACATGTGCACGTACATGCAGGTGCACGTGCCACGTACATGCAGGTGCACGTGCCACGTACATGCAGGTGCACGTGCCACGTACATGCAGGTGTACGTACATGCAGGTGCACGTACATACAGGTGCACGTACATACATGTGCACGTACATGCATGTGCACGTACATGCAGGTGCACGTGCCACGTACATGCAGGTGCACGTACATGCAGGTGCACGTACATACATGTGCACGTACATGCAGGTGCACGTGCCACGTACATGCAGGTGCACGTGCCACGTACATGCAGGTGTACGTACATGCAGGTGCACGTACATACAGGTGCACGTACATGCAGGTGCACGTACATGCAGGTGCACGTACATGCAGGTGCACGTACATGCAGGTACAGTGTACACAGGTGCAGCGTGCAGCGTACACAGGCGAAGCGTACACAGCCGGTTTAAAAAATGTTGTGTGGTTTTATGAAACCACGGTAAAAGTGAAACTGTTCGAACGGTTCCGAACACTGCTTTGTGTAGCGCATGTCGCGTGTCGGCGATACACGCGACATGCGCTACACAGACCAAAAAGTTTGAGACGATGTAATAAAAGTTTCACTTTAAAAATTTGTTCATTTACGCCTTATTTTTGCTCACCCACCTCAATCAAAATCTCTTCTTACGCATACGGTAGCCTGGAAGAGATCGCTACCTAGCGATAAGGCCGCCGTTTATAGATATCTTTCTCTATTTTATGTTCTTTCTGTATTTGTACTTTCTTATGTGTGTGCAATAAAGTATAAAATAAATAAATGCTTAAGTTAAGCACCTATTTATGAGAAAAAAACTTACCTATATATAAACCGTTCTCAGTGTTCAACTGTTTCAACTTGCCGGGTGATATTTTGCCGACTGAACCCAACCCATCCACTTCTAACACTCCCGCTTGTCTGTTTCTGAAATATTACGGTTTTTTGTTTATATTTTGTGCAATTTATACAGTTGACTTCAGAAAAAAAAATATTATTAAGACTGATCGTAAAAAAAGCGTCCATAGTACGTATATTTTTTTTATCAAATAGGTCACAAAATGTCTCTAAAAGTCTAGAGGTTGATTTAATTTTTTTTTATAAGAACACAAATTGTTCCTTAAACAAAAAACATTTTTTTCTTCATTTCAGATAAACAGACTTATTTCAATATTTGTTATTTGTATATCAATTATTGCTATTCATTACATCTATATTACAAAAAATTTTTTTTTTTGTTATATACCTACATGTGATTTTTATCATCTTACCTAGTAGCCCGAGCTCTATGCCACAGTCCATCATCCACTTTCGTATGATTCGCTATTATTACGACTTCACCACTTCCCAAGTCGTATCTGGAAAATACATTAAAAACAACGATAAAAATCGGAACGTAGAAAATATATTTTTAATAAGAAAACGACTGACAAAAAATCTTAGGTGAGTGGAATCCTAAACAACAATTTTATTTGCACTAAGTTAAAAAAAAAGACGGGTTGCACTGGGGGAGTGCCGGCAGAAGTGAAAACTTAATTATTAACGTTGAGCATGTTTGATATTTTGGAATAGTATCCGTCTTACGCTTTTTCGATCAGGTCACGTGTCCTGACGCGAGTTTAAGATTTTATACCCATTACAGAAAAAGTGCTCAACGCCGCTAAAGAAGTTTTCACTTCAAAAACACATTATTCACAATCCATACAAACATACCTAAAAACAAGCACAGAGTGTTCCACAGCGAGTGATAGGAAGTCCCCCGTGTCGACCGCGCGGCCGCTCCACACGAGCAGGCCGTGTGACGTCACCGAGCGGAACCGGATGTTTATGTCTAGCGAGTAGCTGAGCAGTCTGCAATGTTTTATTTTATATCTTAATACTAGATTTCCGCCCGCGGCTTCGCCCGCGTTTTCAAAGGAAAACCGGCATAGTTCCCGTTCCCGTGGGATTTCCGGGATAAAACCTATCCTATGTGTTAATCCAAGTTACCCTCTATATGTGTGCTAAATTTCATTGTAATCGGTTCAGTAGTTTTTACGTGAAAGAGTAACAAACATCCATACATCCATACATCCATACAAACTTTCGCCTTTATAATAGTATATTAAGATTAAGATATATAAATCTCGTGTCACAATGTTTGTCCTCAATGGACTCCTAAACCACTTGACCGATTATAATAAAATTCGCACACCAAGTGCAGTTCGATCCAACTTGAGAGATAGGATAGTTTAAACATGTAGGTACCACGTCGAAGCCGGGGCGGACCGCTAGTATCTTCATAAATAAAATAAAATAAATATTTCAGACCTTTCACACACGGCACGATCTGTTCCCATACTAAGCTTTCGCTTGTAATAAACATACATATATAATTTTAAATACATTCTTATATAGTGTTCATTACACAAAATATTTGCCCCGGGTAGGATTCAAATCTACGACCTCTGGCTTGGAAGACAGGATTTCTACCAACCAAGCCAACCGGTCAGTCAAAATAAACACATTATGCATTACTAGCTTTCCGCCATTTTCCAAGAAATACCCGCATAGTTCCCGTTCCCGTGGGATTTCCGGGATAAAACCTATCTATCTATGTGTTTATCCAAACTACCCTCTATATGTGTGCTAAATTTCATTGTAATCGGTTCAGTAGTATTTGCGTGAAAGAGAAACAAACATACATACACACACATATACATACTAAATGTCATAGTGCGCTCTGAATGCATGAATTGGTGATCTATGCTCATAGAAATCTAAATAACAAGACACTAGAAGTCGTAAGCGCGCGTGACCTTGTCGCCACTCAGGTGACTTTCACATCACCAGTGTGTTCGTCACAGTTCAGTTGCTATGGAGACGTATGTGTGTAAACATGGTGTGTTTCAGCATTTCCCATTGCGGAAATTCTTCCACAAGTTGTAATTATACTAATAAAGGAATAATATTTCCTCGGTAAATATTTTTTTTTAGAAATAATGCCGTTTTTCCTTAAAATTATAGAATATTTACAAGTATTACGAGTGTCACCATAGTAATCGAAATAACAATGAATGACACAGTTTCAACCTTATTGGAGCAAAAAGAAACAAAACGTCTCATATACTTAGGGATGTTATTCTAAAATAAACCGTAAATTCGTGCGTTAGGATACATCGACGATGAAGTGTCAATATATGCTAACTACAAAAACTACATTTTTCAGTAGATAAAAAAAACGTTTTATTTCTTTTTCGTTACCGTTTTTAATTATTATTTTAGCTTACGTTCATTATCAAAGGATATTAGATATCATGGAATCATTTATGAAATGTAACTTCACAGCTTTTTTAAAAAAACATGCAGATATTAGATATTGCTTGTAATTGTATTTAAACAGGAAGCCGTATTTTTTAGATACAATTTATTGCCAATATACTTAGAAGAAATTGTTCTAAAGATTACAACATTTTTTTATTTTAATATTAGGTTTTTTTATCAATACTATAGTAAAATGTTGATTTAAAATCCTATCACTACACGTGATTATGCTCGAAGATAGTGATTTTAATATAAAACATTATTTCAATTTGTTCAACTTCATATGGACGAGATTTTCTTGCTGCTTTGGTTATAGTGGCATAATCACTTGGAACGTAAATTTCTTTGTTCTTAAGTTGGCGTTCCAGTCAAGAAATATAAGATACTACGTGAACACACGTCAGAGCACAACAGCGTCGAAGATTTACTCATCTTCACGGACGGGTCCAAGACTGAAAATGGCACGGGTGCTGGGGTCTTCTCTGAGGACCTAAACATTAACATCTCGCACCCCTTGGGACCCCGTAATACAGTATTTCAGGCTGAATGCCTAGGACTTCTACTTGCAGCTTTAGCCATAATCAAAAGGAATGTAAAAACTTTTCGATTCGGATCCTATCATATGCAAAGTATAGGATAGCAAAGCAGCACTCATGGCAATCAAAAGCCATGAAATCACTTCAGGGTTAATTCTAGTGTCACCTAGCCCTAACTAGGGTATGTGATCTGGGAAAGTCCCTAGTACTACAATGAATAAAAGGACACAGTAACTCATGAGGAAACGATGCTGCTGACATATTAGCCAGAAGGGCATCTGAAACACCGGTCATGGGACCTTTTCCAATTATACCGCTACCTGCAAGCTGGATCCGGCTGATGATTACCCAGCTCACTAGCACTGCACAAAAAGCAGAATGTTCAAGCAGATCTGACTGCAAGCATGCCAGAGAAGCCCTACCAAACATTGACTCTAGACTTGCACGTCCGATTCTCAACCTACGCAGAGTGCAACTATGTGTAATAACAGGGACCCTCACAGGGTACGGCCCCTTCAACAAACATCTCTTTAATTTAGGGATCACAGACAGTCCGCTATGCAGAGCATGCATGGCGACCGAGGAAACGGCAGCCCACGTCATCATGGAATGTACGGGGGTAACGGAGTACAGGGCAAGACACCTGGGGTCTCCCGGGTCCCTCCCTGAAGCCTTCGGCAGCCCTCACAAGCTGCTTGGCTTCATGTGCTCGGGTGGTTTCAGTTTTAGCTGGTTTCCCCCACCTCCCTCTCTCACCCAAAATAGGCGCTTAACCTCGAGTTGCGGAGAAATGCCCGTATATTATTATAAGTTGGCGTTCAATGGTGCTATGAACTGAATCGCATTCCATTTGCGTGTGACTGGGTTCTAAAAACTTTTGAGTTATAGTAATATTATACTATTTACTAAAATATAATAGTGGGTTCGACATAACTGCGTTGCGATTTTGGTAAGTGCATCCGTCAGAAAATATAATAATAGGCATCTGTTGGCTAACACAATGCTTTTCCAGGTAATTAATTACAAACGAAACAAAAGTGCTAGACGTCAGGTCAGCAGCTGTTTCGTCAAACCAGTAACATGTACAATGCTTAGTAATTTAATTGACTCTACGAACAATTTGTTGGTATCTTTACGCGCATAATGCGATGGTAGTTTTGGAAAAGCATCAAGAAACTCATCAAGAATGGCAATTTTTCGATGGTTTGTTGAGTTTGATGGAGAAGCACGTGTTAGAATACTTTCTTCTTGGTTTGAAAGCATGCCAAACTCTTAACCCAGGAATAAACTGTAAATGAGCCCAAGGAAAGCGTGCTTAAAAACATAGAGCGGACGCTTCAGGGTGTAGTTAGAATATATTGCCAGCAAAAATGACGCAACTTTTGTTATAAGGTATTGCTACACTTTAATATTTGCTCAAATTGACTGTTTACAGAGAAATTACCTTTATGGGCCTATGTATTACTCTATTTTAAGTACGAAAATGCTATAAAACGAAAATCGCTAAAATGTTAGTTAGGAGGTATTGATACTTCATCGTCGACATATTAAAAAGCTTAATTTAATATTTAAGTTAGTTTTCACTAAAATCAAGTTGTCCAATAAAAGGCATAGTTTACTTGTGTGTATTGTTTAACTATCGGTTTAAATGTGTTGATTTTGGCGACAGCGGTTTTCATACGAATAATTATGACATTAAAGCACTTCTATGTGTCTTGTTATTTAGATTTCTATGTCTATGCTCAATGACAACATCGCGAGATGGAAAATTAAGTTGTCATTTGATTAATCTAGATGGCGCTGTACTATAAAACTCCAAATATAGTTGGAACCATGTTGGAACGAAATTTCTTATCACGCGTTGCGAAAGTGGGCTAAACGGAAAAAATAAGACGAAAAGTTGTAACGACACTTTTTGCTATAGTTGTAAGCCGTGTAAGCCGCTCTAAATTTTTTTATTTCTTTAAACTTTCATACACAGATTTATTATGAATAGGTGAATTTAGTTTTCCGTTACTCTTGTAATTTATAAATTAAGCAATAACAATATGTAAGTCTACCTTCAATTTACAAAATATCTACTTATTATAAATAAAATTCCTTACCTCTTCATAGTTTCTTCATCATCGATATGTATGAAGCTATCCATACCGGAAAAACTCGGATATGTGTTCGTATCACCCCAGTTAATTTCATTACTATTCAAATATTTCACTTGCATGTATGTTTGTCCATCATAAGGTCTCTCTGTTATTATATCGTTCGACCTTTTTTCCTCTAAATATTGGTATTTCTTCAAGTTCTTATATTTCTTGCTTTGGATGTGTTTTTTCGATTTTGTCTTGTGGTATTTTAATCGGAACCCCTTTTTTGGTACAATCGCGTGGTGAATATCGTTTGTCGTCAAGTTTTTCGGGTATATTGGTATTGGTTCTGGTTTTTCTTTGCACATGTTGTTGCTGTAAACAGATTCGGTGTGAATTATTAATTATTTTGTTTAAAAAATTATGTGGGTAGTTGTCGATTAATATTTTTTGTGTTGAAGTTGCTGTGATTATATAAAGTTTTGGATTTTTTTATTATTTTGCCATGACATGAATGCTTAGGAATTAGGATCTAATAATATTTTCTCTATGCTTGTAAATTTCCTATGATAATAATATTTGTAGTTAGATTGTCTCCTGCAAGGTTAAATTTCGACATCTAGAAGAAGGTAACTTCAAAAATTCAACTTTAGGTATGTGATCAAAAAGTTTTGCTAGAAAAGAAGTATTTTACTAAGAAGTTTTCTACGAATAATATTAATTAATAACTGGCATCAGTATTGTTTTTCCTATCAAATAAATAAATTATACAATTTATACAGATTTATATACATACGTGCAAGAATTATTTCTAGCGTCATCACAGTTGTCCACATTAACACCACCCAACGCTGACGACACGACGGACAACTCTTCGTCGTTTATTATTAGCTGAAATGTTATAATTTTAGGTTATTCGAAGAAATCGAAGGCAACTATTATAATTATTTTGTACCTATTTACTAATATTTGGACTTTGAAAAGTTCTGGAGGATTGAAGTGGAGAGTGGGGAGGATATATGTGGGGAGGATGGATTTGGGGAGGATGGATTTGGGGAGGATGGAAGTGGGGAGGATGGAAGTAGGGAGGATGGAAGTGGGGAGGATAGATGTGGGGAGGATAGATGTGGGGAGGATAGATGTGGGGAGGATGGAAGAGGGGAGGATGGGAGAAGGGAGGATGGGAGAATGGATGTGGGGAGGATGAATGTGGGGAGGATGGGAGAAGGGAGGATGGAAGTGGGGAGGATGGAAGAGGGGAGGATGGGAGAAGGGAGGATGGATGTGGGGAGGATGAATGTGGGGAGGATGGAAGAGGGGAGGATGGGGGAAGGGAGGATGGATGTGGGGAGGAGGAGGATGGGAGAAGGGAGATGGATGTGGGGAGGATGGAAGTGGGGAGGATAGAAGTGGGGAGGATGGATGTTGGGAGGATGGAAGTGGGGAGGATGGAAGAGGGGAGGATGGGAGAAGGGAGGATGGATGTGGGGAGGATTGGAGAAGGGAGGATGGATGTGGGGAGGATGAATGTGGGGAGGATGGGAGAAGGGAGGATGGAAGTGGGGAGGATGGAAGAAGGGAGATGGAAGTGGGGAGGACGGTTGTTGGGAGGATAGAAGTGGGGAGGAAGATGTGTGGCGTATGTCGTGTGTTATCTCTTGGTTTTTGTTGTGTCTTGTGTCATCTCTCACCTGTTCCACACATCCACTGAAGCTATTCTATAACGCTAATCTCATCGGTAACGGTTGAGGAGCGCCTCCAAGCAACAAAGTGTAGAAGTGGATGGAAGAGGGGAGGATGGATTTGGGGAGGATGGAAGTGGGGAGGATAGAAGTGGGGAGGATGGAAGAGGGGATGATGGATTTGGGGAGGATGGAAGTGGGGAGGATGGAAGTTGGGAGGATAGATGTGGGGAGGATGGAAGTGGGGAGGATGGATTTGGGGAGGATGGATGTGGGGAAGATGTGTGGCGTATGTCGTGTGTTATCTCTTGGTTTTTGTTGTGTCTTCTATGGTGTGTCTTGTGTCGTGTGTTATCTCTCACCTGTTCCACACATCCACTGAAGCTATTCTTTAACGCTAATCTCATCGGTAACGGTTGAGGAGCGCCTCCAAGTAACAAATGCTGCTTCAGTTGCAAGTACCTCGCGACCCCACGTGACGTCACAGACCGAATGTCGTGCGGGGATCGTGTCGTGTCGTCGTGTCGGACGTGTAAAGTGGCCCGTCGCCCGGAACGGTTTATTGTTATGTGATGCCAGCGTTTTTGGTGGAGCGGGTAGGCTGATCTGGAATTGTTAAGAAAATTTAAATAAGGTTATTTTATTAAGATTTTTAAAGTGATATCATTCTTGTCAATTTTTTATCTGTATGTTACGTTTAGCTTTATCTGTCAGTTAAAATGACGAATACAACGTCAATTATGCTTTTAGGTATATCGCCAACAAGCGATAAATTAAAAATGGGTACCAATTTTAATGTGTTACTTTTTTATAATCTTTAAAAACTATTAAACAAATATTTCTAAGACCGAAATCAATTCAACATTTTTATCATGACTAAAAATGAATTCATACTTTGTTTGCATGTAAAACTACTTAATTTTAAATACTAACCTCACAAGAGCGATACCAGAGCCCAAATCAAAGGCAAATTCAACGAAATAGTCTCTCAAATGTAGTGAGAAGAAATCACCATCACCACTCGGATCTTGAGAGTTGTATAGCAGTAGTCCATCACCGTTTGAAGGTTTTACTGTTATCTGAAATTATTATTATGTAAAATATACAAAAGATATTTGTAAATCTAGTAATTGGCATTTACCATGTAAACATGTAAACATAATTAGATTAAGTCAATTATATTGTAAGCTGTAATTTTTTCATTAATAAATAAGTAAATGTAATATAGGGTAGTAGCTAAACATGTCTTGGAACGAAGTTCCTTATCGCGCGTTGCGAAAGGGGGCTAGACGGAAAAAATTAAGACGAAAAGTTATAACGACAAATTTACAATAGTTGTAAGTACTGCGTGCGTGTGTTTATCTGTCTCTCTCTTTCATAGAAAGCAAGCCAGTTATTTTAACAACTTCGTTTCATCCGGGTGTCTCTTGACACCTCTCAACTTTTTTATTATTGAGTTTTTTCATATCATGATTGATTTCATGGATATTTATGACACTGGAGACACAATTAATAAGTATCTACTAAATACATAAATTATGAAGAATTTATGTAATAAGTAATAAATAATAGCCAAAGCTGATTGAGTCTTCACTAGGAAGATATCCATTACTTATTTAGTTTTAAAGAGAGAAGACATAGAGGGAGGAAATAATAAAAGATGCCTTCAATAATTTATTCTTTTATTTTTAATGCCCGATTCCTTCTTGTCGCAAAAATGAAGCTTGAAGTAGGTAACCATCGGTATTAAAACGCACTTATATTTCTAATTTTAGCCTAACTAATAATAAAACAACAATATAAAACATCTTCACTATAATATTATACGAAAGATTGTTTACAAACACTTACAAATTCGTTCGACCAATTCTCAACTTAAAGAAACAGCATTCGAACGTCCGTTCAATTTAAATAATTTCCAGATGGAAACAGAAACAGAAACATTGGTGATTAAAGTTCGATTTTGCACTAACGCAAACAATATAAGTTCGATCGTTAAAGTTTGGAGCGATGCGAACTTTCATACACTTTTGTAATTAAAACTGTAAAAGTTTAAGTAGTCGTGCATTTGATGAAATGGAGGTTTTTTTTGTTTTTAGAAGTAATTGAAATGTGAGTTACGGTTTTGTAGTATTAATAAATACCTAACTATGGAAAATAATTGTGTATTTGCGAGAGTTTTGAAATTTTCAATTAACTATACATTTACACGAAGTATAATATAGTAACTTAAAATAAACGGAGATACTACAAACTTTATTCAATTAATAGAAAACATACTAACACATCATATCTAAACTATGTAGGTACCTAATCCTATACCTAATCATCATATCAGTAAAGTCTATTATCAATATAATACACAGTTTATAAGTGTACAAAACCTACACGTAAATATAAAAAACGCAAATTTTATAAATAACAAAAGTACTATAAATACCTGTATATCAAGCCAGCTTTGCGCAGAGTTACCCAAGCCTGGCAGCCGCAAATACGAAGAACCGTTGAATCTGGGCACCTGGAAATTTGTTAAGTTCTAGAACATTCTAGCGTAAATCATTCCAATAGGATGTGTTCTAGATTTTGGTTTATTGGTGGTTCGGTTAAGAGATTAATTAGTTGGGAACAAAAAGGAGATAAATAATAAGAAGAAATGGTTGGAAAAAATATTTTAATGCATGATAACGTTCGATAAATATATATTTGTGTTGATAAGTGAACAAATTAAACAAATATGACTAGACTGGTTTAAAAAAAATGAATTATAACTTGTTACTTTTAACTACCTTTTATTATACGGCTGAAAAAAAATATTTCTATATTTTTTGGAGAGTATAATACGTGAAAAGAAATGAAATGTATTTGCGATGGAAATGAAATTCATATAGAAATAGTTTTATAAAATACCTTTGTAGGTATAATGATCATTCTTATACTTTTAACTTTTAAATAACTTGAATTTAAAAAACATCGTAACTCTGTTGCTTAACGATCGTCAAAATTTATATTCTTACAAAGTTTTCCCAAGTTTTACATATTTTATCTTAATAATCATTAGATATAAAAGAGCGGTAATTTGCAGTCAACATATTATAACAGATTGTTATAACTTTAAGATACGGGGAAGTTTTCGTAGTTAATAAGTCTTGGCTCTCGGGAAAATTATGATAAATCGACTTATTTTAATTGGATATTTTTCTACGCTATTTTAGGAAAAGTTTGTTTTATAAAATGGCAATGGGATCATTGTGAATGTGAGGCAATCTAGAACGTTATTATTATTATTGGAACGAAGTTCCTTATCGTGCGTTGCGAAGGGGGCTAGACGGAAAAATTAAGACGAAAAGTTGTAACGATAATTTTTGTGCGTGTGTTTCTCTGTCTGCCTCTCTTTCTCTCGTAACTAATAAATCGAAAAGAACTTCGTTCCATCCGGGTGTCTCTGGACAAGTCTCAAGTTTATTTTAGTAATAATTAAGAGTTATATAATTAAGGTATATATCAAAAAACAAAATGTTATGTAACAAATATAATAAATATAAATAGTTTGGAAAATCCAAAAGTGCACGCCTCATAATTTTTTTTTAATAATTATTTATTAATTATTATTTTTGTTTATTTAATAACAATTAAACCACATCGAATCAGACCCTGAAAAATGAAAGGGTTCTATTCCTGAGCATACTCAAGCGTAAGAGAAAAAAAAAGACTCGATTAGTAAAGTATTTCGGTCGCTATTTATTTATTTATTTTATTTATTTATTTATTATAAGGTACCTTACAGCTAGTGATACAATTTTTGAGATGAATAAATACTAAGCTACGCCAATTAAAAGGTACACCAATAGGTAGTAAAAATAATATACGTATGTGAACAAATACTAGTATAAGAATTTTACAAATGATAAGAGAAAAGATTTAATTTTTAGTAGGTATAAGTAAGCATTGATCAAGCCCAATAAGTATTTATAAAGTAAGGAAATGTTTTAAATATCTTCGAATTCAAATAAATTAAAACCAATTTAATGTAAAATTAAGTAAGACCTGGTAAGTAGGATGTGATTGTGTGTGTGTGTGTGTGTGTGTGTGTGAAAGTGCGTGTATGAGAATGTGTGAGTGTAAAAAGCTAATGTATTATATTATTATGTGAGCTGAGCTTCAGTATTAATTAATTGTAAAATTTGCTTTTTGAAACTAGTACGTGATAAATAGAAGGGATCCACAGAAGAAAATTTTTTATTATAAATGTCCGGGAGCCTGTGGAACGGTGACATTTTTAGATAATTAGTTGATGTAGCCGGCACGTGGAATAGGCGTGTGTGGCGAGTACGCTGTATGGGTACAAGATACTTTATATTTTCCAACGCTGTGGAATAGTCAAACTTGTTGTTCACGATATCGTATAAAAACATAATGTCTATTATATCTCTCCTATCCTCCAAAGTATTTAACCCATAATGTGAGCAAGCCTGTTCATAATTCAACGAATAATTTTTTGTTTTATAATTCATTTTGTTCACAAATATTTTTTGTATCGCTTCCAATCTTTTAATGTGACATTTATATTGCGGTCGCCAGATCACACTTGCAAATTCGAGAACACTACGTACGTAGGCAAAATAAAGAACTTTCAAGCAAGTAATGTCGTTAAATGGATCAGCTTGTCGCAAGATGAAACCTAGATTTTTGTAGGCTTTATGAACAATAAAATCCACGTGCGTACGATATGCAAGTTTGACGTCCAGAATCACACCTAGGTCCCTTACTGAAGTAACAGCAGGTATAGATTCACTATTAATTTTATAATCAAAACAAATAATATTATTATTTCTATTACGGGTAAAACTTATTTTTTGGCATTTTTTTATATTAATTGATATTTTATTTAATTTATAATAGTCACTTAATCTATTAAGATCATCTTGAAGACATTGACAATCGTAAGAGGAAGTGACTTTTCTGAATATTTTTTTGTCATCAGCATAAAGTAAGAAATTAGAATTTACAAAGCAGTTACCAATGTCGAATAAGTAAATGTTATACAATAAGGGACCGAGATGCGATCCCTGCGGGACGCCCGAAGTAATATCAACAAAATCTGATTTAAACCCCCCTAGAATCACCGATTGACTGCGGTTCCTGATGACTCTATCCATCTGAGAAGATCACCCCTGATACCCACCGCATAAAGCTTACGGATAAGAACATTATGACTTACTCTATCAAATGCCTTCTCGAAATCTGTGTAAATTACATCGACCTGTGCTCCTTCACTCATGTTGTTATTTATGTAATGTGTTAAGTCTAATAAGTTAGTAGTAACGTTCCGTGATTTAATAAAACCGTGTTGTTTAGTTGGAATACATTTAAGTGTATGAGTGTAGATTTTTTGGTATACTAGTTTTTCCAGCATTTTAGCAAATATATTAAGTAGTGATATGCCCCTATAGTTAGTTATATCTTTCTTCGAGTCTTTTTTATGTATGGGCACAATTAAAGCCTTTTTCCATAAGTCTGGAAAAATACCTTCGGTTATGGAACGTTGGAAGAGTATGCGTAAAGGTGTTCTAAGACTAGTTCCACAGTTTTTAATGAAGACAGCCGGTATGCCATCGGCCCCGGCTCCCTTTCTATAGTCCAAATCCCGAAATAGCTTAATAATCTCCTGATCTTTAATTGTGATTGAGCAAAGGCTATCAGCAAGCTCAAAATCGTCTACAGTAGTAATTGGGTCAGTATTATCATCGGATTGAAAAACGGATAAAAAAAATTCACTAAACGCATTTAAAACGACATTTGTTCACAAATGTCGTTACCATCAGTAAGGTTGCGTTCACGGAAAATCATACTGCATGGGTAACTAGAGTTATTTCGTTTGTCTTTAATATACGTCCAGAACTCTTTAGGCGTGGTTTTAATAGATTTTTGACAACGTAAAATGTATTTTAAGTACGCTTCGTCCTGAAGTTTTTTTACTCTAGTTCTAAGCAGTGAAAAAGATGCGTAATCGTTTGGATATCGTGTATCGTGTTAACAAGAAAATCCTCCGCACATACAGACACACGGACGTCCAAGACAGAACTTTTTTAAACTGTTTTTTAACTAGTTTAAATAACAAAAAATGACATCAAAAATATCATGAACGTTAAAAATAGTGTTTTTTCTTAATATGTATGTGTATGTATTATCTTACAAGTGCAATGTATTATCTTACAAGTGCAATGTATGATACATAAATACATTTTAAGTTTGAAAAATCAGATGTTTTGCGCGAAGTGACAGTAGTACCCACCTCAACGCTTCGCTTATGAGGCGTGCAAAATGAATCCCAAAATGTGTTGGTAAGCGCATAACGTGAGTATGCGTAAATATGTACCACGGGCGAAGCCGGGATGGACCGCTAGTAATAAATGAAATTGCAGATCCTCTGATAATGTCTGTAGGATTTATATACTCTAAGCAAATCTATTAAAACGTTGGAAAATTGAATTGGAGAGATAGAATTTAATTAAAATTACAACTATTTTTATTTGCATATTAACTGGCATTTTCTTGTTTTCAGTTCTCGAAGCCTCATCAAAGCGAAGGCAGTCTAACTCTCGACTCGTTAAAGCAAATAATTTCTAGGACTTCGACTATTTCTTAATTATTTTTCTCGTAAAATAATATAAATGAAAATTTCATTTCATTCTTTTAAACCTGTTTTTAATAAAAATGTTACTTTTTCTCCGAATCAAGTCATTATTTCGCCTAAAAATACGATTTAACCAACCAAATAACAAAGCACAAAAACTGATAAATTATTCCACGTAAATTTCAATTTAACGTTACAGATTATATTCGTAATATAATAGAAGACCAACGGAAAAGGACATTTAAATAATGTTAAACATTTATTTGAGATATTTTTTGCTAGAAAATGCTTTAAAGAAGACAAAGAAGGTATTTTCTGTTCCCTTCATAAGACAATGGATATATTTGTCTAGAAGAGATGTAATTATAAAACGCATTAGGGAATTTATGATACTTGCCCACGGGTAAGAGCTTGCATTTATCTTACTTGCGTATTGTTTTGGAAATTTCTTAGATTAGGGCAAAATGTGAGGTTATTAAGTTTATTAAGTACCTTTTAAGAGGCAATATTTTGGTTGTGCCCAAAATTTAGTCATTTTGGTTTTGTTTTGGATTTGATGAACACATTTAGTTGTAATTTTTATTCGTCGATGAATTTAAAAATACTTTACTTTTTCGGTACGAATATTGGTGTAAACTTTAAAGGAAAAAACATCTGAAAAATAAATCATTGGTCGCAGAAAGAAAAATTGAATAAATAAATATTTCTTCAATATTACCCCAAAATAATTTAAATCTACATACCTTCAAATCGAGCGTAATTTCGCACTTATCCCCTGCGTATCCGAGCGGGCACAAGCACACGCTACCAACACACCCGCCGCCATGTTGGCACTCACAGTAATCCTCTTTCATCCCCCTTGTTTCATCACTTTTTGTTCCTCCATCATTTTGATTGAACAATCGAACATCCCGTTTATCATTATCGAACTTTATTTTTTTCATATCTTTATAATTTAATATGGAATTGTCTATCTTGTTTTGGTCCTTCGAGTCTCGCATAACAAGGTCGTTATCCTCAAAGTGTACGATATCGTTAATGTCGTATATCGCATGGTCTATTTCGTTGTGTCTGTGCGGTATTATTTCGCTCGTCACTTCGTTTGTTGGTCGCCATGGTGCGAGGGTGGGTGCACATTCATCTAGAAGGAAGAGAATAGTGTTTTTATATTCTTTAATATCATAAAAGAGCTAAGAATATAGTGTAGATACAAAAAAATAATTATAATAGTCATTTTAAAACGATATTATATTGATTATGTAGTTAGCACAAAATAAATCACACCCATACCATTAATAAAATTTAAATTTAAATGTAGTATGTATTGATAAAAATACATATTGAAAAGAGTCCTACAATTTTGTATTGTACATTTTTAATAAATACTTCGTGAAACGATGGTTTATATATGGAAAATATTTATTTAATGCGTGGATGCAGGTTTAAACTTTTCTGTTAATTACAATATGTACGAAATAAAACAGAATCTCATTCTGATATGAAAAAAAAAAAATATTTTGTGTGTATTCGATTTTATTTTAATGATGACTATTTTTTATGTATCTGGAAAATAATGTCCGGAATTGTTGTTTTTTTCTCTTTACACTTTTTCATTCATATTCAAATTAGTCACTTCAATGTGCTACTATACACTGTAGTACATTAATCGTTCTTCTTCTTCGACTATAACTACATTAATTAACGTAACCTTATAAGATAAAATATATTTTTGATCTAAAATCTCTTTTAAATCTATTAACATTGTCTGTAGTGTAGCTCCAAAGGTCTAACCGATTTATCAAGCTTCTTAACTGCTAAGTATGTTGTACTAGCTGTGCCACGCGGTTTCACCCGCATTGTTCCGCTCCTGTTGGTCTTAAGGTGATGATTTATATCCTACAACCTTCTTCGATAAATGGGCTATCTAACACCGAAAGAATTTTTCAAATCGGAAAAGTAGTTCCTGAGATTAGAGGTTCAAACAAACAAACAAACTCTTCAGCTTTATAATATTAGTATCTTCATATAGATATTATCTGTGGTATACCATAGTTATAACTTATAACTATAGATCCTGATGTCTAACTTTCTGAATTATTTTCAAAGTCTATATTTACCTCAACAAAAACTGAGTTAACCCTTAGCAGTTCTCTGAAGGAGTATCTTCGTCCAATTATTACTTTAACCTTTGTCAAAAGTGCCAAAGATCGTTTGTAAAACTTCACATTTCAAAGTTCGACAAATACTTTAGTAAGTAGAGATAATATAATGCTATCTATAAATTAACTTGACTCAACATGGTCGTAATGAAGCTTACCAAGTTTAAGATTAAAAGTTCCCTTAATATGAGGTTAGCTGCGAACTGTGTAACTTTTATAAGATCTTTTTCGACCTGATAAGAAACTATGAGAAAGTTTTCATATTTTAAAAGTTAATAATTAGTTCGTTTTATGTACTTCGATTTGATATGAAACGAACTTTGGTGCGGATTAATTTTCTTTTATTATGTTTTATAGTCTATTTCTATGTGTTATTAACAGAATTTTTGTATTATACTTAATTGTTGTACGTGTTATTCATATTCATTTGTGGTGCATCAATGTAAGTTTTTATACCGCAAAAACTACTGAATGGGTGTTTACCATAAAGTCGTAAAGCAGTATTAATTCTAGCGTGGAATAATTATTATAGAATAGCTCTATATGTTCTGTACCTCCATCACTTTTCACCCTGGAATTTAAACTGCTTTAAACCATCATGGTATGATTGAAATTTGATATGTAGATTATATGTTTATTACAAAGCATATGTATGTATTTATATGTATTTTATTTATTTGTATTATTATTTATTATGTAGTAGTATGTATTTATGTAGTAGGTATCTTTGATACTTACATAATTTTATTTATTTATTATTATTGTTTTTTTTTTCTTCTTTTTGCACTATCCCATTAACTTCATACATTTCCTTTCCATCAGGTTGCCTGGTAGAGATTGCTGCTTAGCAATAAGGCCGCCTCTTGTACAAACTATGTCTTTCTTATGTATTAATGGTATTTTTGTCATATTTTAGTTTGTGCAATAAAGAGTTATAAATAAAATAAATATGTAGATCTTTCTATACACTATACTTTACTTCAATTTCGAAATAACAACCTTTGTATGAAGTTGTTTTCAACCACTCAGTATTGCTCTCAGAATACTACGCCGAAACAGCTGAACAAAAGGAACGCGCAAAACTTTACACACGATTCCGGCAGTCTTGCTCACATCCGAAATCGCATCAAAAAGAACGTTACACGTCCAATTATTTCACAAGTGCTCTGAGCACTTACAGAGATAACACTTGTAGAAAATTCAGCGTAGAAACGCAAATAATTTTCAAAGCGTCGCCGTAATACAGCTTGAGTAGGTGGGAGGTAATTTTTGTAATTTACGAGATAGGGCGAACAAAGTTAATTAATTTTGTATTTTGTCAGCGTATCGTGTGTATGATGTAATGTGTGTGTGTGTGCGTGTGTGGAATGTGGAGGTAGTCATCTAAATTCTATACGAGTAAAGGTGTATCCGAGGGTTAGGGTTAGTTTTAAAGTCCCGATCTTTATGCTTTGACTTACCGTAGGTCTGCTTTCGTAGGTGTTTATGTATTTATTAAATAATTTCTTTCAGTATTTTTATGATTCAAAAGTGTTTTTAACGAAGTCTAATTTAATAAATGATTGCATTTTTGTATCTAGAGACAGATAACTAAACTGTTGGTAAATATGAGCATATTTTTGCGATAAAAATCTTAAAGAAGTAAATCGAATTCGTTTATGAAACGATTGCTATACCTACTGTCAGCTGTGAATCCTATTTGTGACTCTATTTAACATTATCCTTATGAACTGAGCAGAAGAAAAAGTAATAAACAGCGAAACGACGTCTTGAATGAGGGTTCAACTACCACTGCAATAAAAATCTATTTCGCTATAAATTAGTGAACCTACAAAAGTTTCCGGCCGAAACACATAAGGAAACTCATCAATTGAAAATACTGTAAATTATTCCTTCTGTAGGTAATAAGTTCATCATATCGATATTGCAAGAAAAAACCACCGTTATTTATGAAGTAATAAAGAAAATACTGCGTAAAATACTTTGTAACTTATATACATTATTCACTTATAATACCACAAGAGCTTCAAAATTATCGGGTATTTTCCGATAAGTTCGTTGCAAACAAATGAAGGAGTCAACTTTTTCAGGTTAAAAAAAACTTGACGACTTTATTTGTTTGCAGGGAACCTTGAGGGAAATGCCAGATAATTTTGAAGCTCGTGTGGTATTCGGGGGATTATTTTTCCGTCCCAAATGTCGGCCAATAATTTCACAATTGAATTCAACCTGTCAGTTTGACGTCAACGACCAGAGAAAATTTTCAAAAAATTATCAGTATAATACCATGTAGGTTGTACCACGTGACGTCAAATGGAGCAATTCTATTGGTCGATATTTGGGTCGGAAAAATAATCCTTCTAATACGTTCATTACAATGATATTTCAGGAAAAATCAACGATATAATATATATTCCTTGTATATTCATAAAGAAAATACTGTTACTATCTATGGCGTGAAATACGTAACTTGTATGACGGCACATGCAAGTGAAGCTTACCAATAAAGTGAACCTCAATATTGCCCTATTCATATTCTTGCGTTTGACGTCATGACAGATAAAACACATAAATTTTAATATTATGTTAGGTAGTATTTTCAACGGTATCTTCTACCCTTATTACTATATCTGATGACCGAAGTGTTGAGTATATTTTATATTTTATTTTTTTTTTATTTTATGTTACCTATATTAATTAGGCTTCTATTAAATACCCAGAGAATCCCGTCAAACTTATATTCACATGGGCATCAGCAAGTGTTTAAATCAAGAGGCTGGCAAGGGCTCTCGTAAATAACGCACGACGCAGGGAATATTAAAACTTGCCAAGGATGATGTATTGCTTGTGAAAATACGAAAATTTGATATGCGTCTGCTATCACGTGGTTTTTCGCGCGTTTTTCCTTAGCTTTATGGTAATTTCAAATTCTGGCGGAAAGCTAGTGTTATTTATACTAATGTTACTTATAATTAAAAAGCTGAAAAATTAGTGTGTTTACTAAAACGAGTGGTTACTAATTTCTATGTAATACAGCTTGAATAGCTTATAAATAGCTGAAACCCTTTCAAAATAAGTTTGAATGAATATTTGTGTTAGTTTGAGTTTGATTATAATTCTATGTTTCTGTTATTTCGCAAAGAATTCAAAACCTCCGTCGTCTGTGACAATTAAAATAAAGATAGGTAATTGAAATATTATGATAATGATTTTAAAACAATTCTTAACCAACAATGACGAATATTCTCTGAATAATTCCTTGAATTACAAACAATCAGTCCTAAATATCTTCATGAATAGCACCAAATCCATAACTCTCTCAGAGAACGGTCAATTTCCAATAGAAATTGTCGGTTCGTCCGGCCTTCCGTATTTCTATTCCGTAGAAAAGTTATTTTCCCGATAGAGTCCGACAAATTGCATTGATATATTATAGATCAAAATGATTGAATGTGGTATACGGTTGTATATGGTTATTCTGTTAAACCTTGTGCGATTTGTTGATTTTTCATGTATTTCTACGTATTGAAACATTTCCGAGAAGAAACTATCTGCTTATTTACAAAATGTATGTGTCAATATGCCGCAAAAGATTGTATTTAATGCTAATGCTGTTTATTCATATTATATTTCATTTGATTTCCAAGCAAAGTAATGCTAAAATTGATTTATTTTAACGAGATGTTAAATTAAACAGTGGAATACCTACGTTATAAAGCACAGTCAACATAATTGGTTGTTCTGTATATCACAGCATATATACATTCCTATTATGTTAAAAAGATATCTATGTTTCTCCTTCCTAACATTTACTCGTATTTATCATGCCATGCATAAATATACATACATATATAAACGTCAGTTAAGTACCTATTTTCAACCGTAAAATACAAACATAAATATTCATTTCTAAAACTTCCAATGAACTACATGATTAATGTGTTTCATATTTCAATATGTAACTTTAACATAGTTGACGACAAAACATCAGTCCCTATTGTAAAATCCTTTGTAATGAAGGTTCGGATGCTTAAAAGTTCCTCTTAGTTATACAATACATCCAATTAGTATACAGAAGCTATATGGTTTAAACTTTAAACCGATCAAAAAGTTTTCAATTGTTATATTAGATGTGAAACTATTGTATTTATGTAACAAATGTAAGTAGTTTTTGAAAGGCAGCGCTATCTGTAGTCTGAATACATAATATAGTATTTGTTAAGATTCAGTTTTAGCATTCTTGATTGTATGTAGGTACTGTATTTATCGTGGGACCATAATATATTATGTGTCAAACTACCTTTATTTCGTACAGAGTTGTTTATACTATTTTAATCAAATTATTGAAAATAGGAGATAATAAATTCGACTGCTTTTGTAATGTAATGCAAGTGTAATGCATTTATGTCGCTTGTGTTTATTTTGAGATTATTTGATAATATATCACTCATGGACGTATAAAAAAAGACGGACGCCGTATTACGAACAAACAACGTGAAGCCACCATAGTAAGCTAGCGATCGTGTAAAGACAATAAACACGCACACACTCTCACCATAGTAAGCTAGTCGGCCGCCATTACGTCGTGAACTACCGACTGATTAACTGCGTCACTGTTTCACAAAAAATATTTAAAATGCCGTCTTGCGTGGTTAAATGGTGTCGCAACAGTACAATTTTAAATAACAAAACACAAGGGATTACATTCCACAAGGAAGCAAGTTATTTCTTTTATGTTTTAATGACAAAATTATTACGGCAAAATTTATAGAAAAAAATACAGCCGCCATTGTCATCAGGACAGCTGTTGCCATGGCAACATGGCACACACACATGGATGTTTCGCCGCCATTACTAGGCTTCACTCAATGTTTAGGCGATATACCGTCCGTCTTTTTTTATACGTCCATGATATCACTAAGTACTTTGTGCAAATAGATAAAATATTAATAGATTCTACACCTAGGCAAGATATCTTTCAGATATAAAATCTGTGATTTATTGTAGAATAGTGTTATCATGTAGGTATATGTAAATTACTTTTGACAGAATATTGCTCAAATCAATTGATATACGTGCTTCAGCATTCTAAAGCAACATTACATTATGTAACCACAAAACAATTTATAATTAACCGTGCCTTTATCACAAACTTTACGAGCGCACTCTCTTGCATATTTTTCAGAAATGGCTTGTTTTACAACATAATTGTATACATGCAGTGTACAATTTTAATGAGTCGAGTTGTATGCCCAATGTATTTTTTTTAAATTGAGTAATAAATTGAATGCAGTTACTAAAGAAACTACGAGTTTTTATTGCTGTTTTTTGCGCTTGTATGCTGTTATAAAAAGATTATTATTTTTAATTAGATTCAACTAGCGATTTTTTTCGCAATGTGAGTTATGCAAAATTACATACAATTTGCTCAAATTCAAATTAAGTATGCATAAAGACGTTGTTTTTTTAGTTTCAAGTGGTAGTTTCAAGAAAGATTGGTAGATTTGGATTCACTTCAATATGTAGATATAAAACATATGGATGTTTGCCAATACTGTGTGTTCTTTATTAATCGTACTTATATAGAAATATCTATAAGAAAAAATAAAAAGACGTGTTGCACTCGGGGACTGCCGCGGTAAAGCTATTGCATGCTATGCCTTCAAGCCACACCTCCGCGCCCGTCCCCGTGGGGAGCGTGAGGTTTTTTCGTTACGGAATTTCGGGATTCGGTCCCCGCGCTCAAGGCCCGCGATAGAAGCTATGCAAGATAGAAGCTATAAGCTTAATAAACATGTTCAATGCATTACATTCAAACGAAATCTCCTTTATCCTACAACTTTTAATTCATACAAACTTTTCCAAGCAATTCCGAACGTCTCTTCTACTGAGAATAATCAATAAGAAACTCGATAGTTACTCTTTGTAAAAAGCTCTTCATTCACCGATTTGAGCGAAACTTACACAGATGGATTTCAGTACAAAATAGCATACATAATGCCTTTTTACGACGGTTCTAACTTCTAAAAAGGAATCGAAACGGGATGAACTTCCTACTAATGAAGATGGATATATTGATTACTAGATTTCCGCCCGCGGCTTCGCCCGCGTTTGCAAAGGAAAACCCGCATAGTTCCCGTTCCCGTGGGATTTCCGGGATAAAAACTATCCTATGTGTTAATCCAAGTTACCCTCTATATGTGTGCTAAATTTCATTGTAATCGGTTCAATAGTTTTTACGTTAAAGAGTAACAAACATCCATACATCCATACATCCTTACAAACTTTCGCCTTTATAATATATATTAGATATTAGATGTGTATGTATGTTTATTACTCTTTCACACAATTACCACTTAACCGATTACAATGTTTAGCACAGATATAGAGGGTAACTTAAATTAACAAACAGGATAAGTTTTAGCCCGGAAATCACACGGGAACAACAAAGCGGGTTTTTTTGGAAAGCTAGTCTATTATATTGTTAACCTCAAAATCACTATTGGAATGTTATTTAACACACTTTAAATAGATAAAGCAGTTTAAATGTATATAAAAATCAGTCGTGTACAAAACAATCGTTCTGAAATCATGTCAGAGTAAATTTCTATTAATAAAATAAATAATTATATTTATCTATACATATAATAAAATCGTAGGAAAGTCAAAACTGTACATTGAATATTTTTTTAAAAGAATACATAATCCATGATCTATAATCGATATAGAAGCCAAAAATATAGTTTTTAGAATTTTTGTCTGTTTGTCTGTTTGTCTGTTTGTCTGTTTGTCTGTATGTTTGACCGAGCTAATCTCGAAAAGTACTGCATAGATTTACTTCAAATTTTGCATGAATATTCCTAAGAGGTCGGGTGAGGATAGTTTAAACATATTATCATGATATCACCTTCGGGGGAGGAGCTGTGAACCTTTATTTTTCTTACATATTCCGTGTACTACGACAGCGTACAATCTAAAGACTCATGTTTAAATGTTGGTTTCGAGTAAGCCATGCTATTATCTAGCTTTACAAAATAAAAACTATGTCATTTACGTAATATGGGCAGAGAAACAGTTTAATGAATTTAGTAGTATAAAGACAAATCTGAAACAGCGCCATCTATGAGATTTCGTAAAAATCAAATCAATTTACATGTTAACACTACTGAAAACACTGTTGAAAATTAATAATTTAAATATAATCATGTTATTTATTTAACTCTTTAACCCATATCTTCCCTTCCCTATAAGGTGCGGTTATATTTCGTGTGAATACACTACATTTTTAAAAGTGAGGGTAGATGTTTATTATTTTAAGTCAGACTAGACACCATTACAATCTCAGAGCAATATTACAATTAATCTAATATTGATTGTGTTGATTGGTTACATTTTTAAAATCTTCGTGTTTTATAAATTTATAAAGAATAGAAAAAATTCGATCACGAGGCGGGACTCGAACCCACATAATTTCGTGATCGAATGTTTCTATTCTTTATAAATTTATATTTATAAAGCATTTGAATGTCATAAAACCAAAAATATCAAATTCAATCTTCGTGTTTTGTGAATTTTCACCATGCGTTCCCACAAAAGGTAAGTTGTTACTTTTATAGGTATTTATTATTTATAATGATTTTTTAAAGTGAAACTTTTATTACATCGTCTCAAACTTTTTGGTCTGTGTAGCGCATGTCGCGTGACGGTCGAACCGTACGATAATTAAATACGATAATTTTGTCCCTAAGTTTCACTTTTACCGTGGTTTCATAAAACAACACAACATTTTTATTGGTTTTATAAAGGTTTTATATTACACTTTTAGAATGAAATAATAAAATGATGAATTCTTTTTGACTTTTACAAGATTTTGAGGTGCGTTGGGAACAGTAGTTTGTTGATAAAATTTTATTTGTAAGTAGCTTTTTTTATAGATTTACAGTTAACTTTTGATTTTTTATTTACAGATTCTATGTTCATAAAATTATATCGCCTTTGGAAGACGATTTCTGCTGACAATTTTACAACACCACTTGAAAATTGATGATTTGATGATGAAGATAGTGGCAGCGAGGATTAAGTGGAAATTAGTAATCATCCGCTTCGTCAATTTTTGACTGAAGTTAATGTCCAACGTATGGTTCAATCATTGGAAGTATCTCGGGTAATTTTGGAGGATATTTTTCAGGAAGGAGAGAAGGGGCAGCCAACCACATATCAAAGTACTACGTTTTAGTACCGAAAAAAATGTTATTACCAAATGAAACATAAATTTTGCACTCACAACTGTACAAGTTATGATTTTTATTCTGACTTTGCTGTTATCTGATTATAATATTTATCGTTATGGCTATCGACCGTACTGGGATGAGAGTACATGATATACTCATCATCCAGGATTGCATAGAGCATTTTCACACTGAAAAAGATGTTTTCTTTGAATCGTAGTTGCTTCATTTATTTATTTTTAATCATTTTACATAATATGTTTTATATTTGCCCATTTTCATTATATTTTATAAATAAAATGGAACCAACATAACTTTGTTGTGTATCATTTCTCTATTAATAACCCGTAGGCATATTTTCCAAGCGCCCCATTTAAGGTGCGGTCCTGAAATTTTAATGTATACTTTTGCCTAATATAAGCTCAAGCTCATTTTTAGATGAAAATAACAAAGAGAACTTATTTATTAAAATTTAGTAGATAAAAGAAATTATGTTACGATTTTATAAGAAAACACAGTATATTTATTAGGCGGCGGTGATTTTCCAGGCAAAAGATATTCATCAGCTCAATAAAATTGAATAGTATGTTGTTAGTTATTCTTTAAATTCACAGATTGTAATGAGCATTTCCGCATGCAAGTTGTATCGTAGTTTAGATATATCATATAGACCGGGAGATACTGACACAAAATTTCGAGTCATTTGTAACAGGATGGCGGTTCTACAGGGGTCTTAGTACGCAATGACAAAAAGAAAAACGATGGCGTGAACGCTGGTACCGGCGGCTTAGTCGCGTGGGCGTTAGTCGAACTCGTCGGAAAATAGCGAAAGTCAAACGATTTGTAACAGTATGGCACTTATTTTTCCTGTAAGTTTGAGGATCAACAAATATAAATACAAAATTTCAAAGATCTATGTGTTGGAAATCTTCACTTATATAAATTAATAATAAATTAAGTTTTCAAGTATGACAGCACTTTTTCCCCCTACTAGAAGTATGGCAAATATAAAAATGGTCACATTTTATCAAATACTCTCCAAAAATCCAATGCAATACTGGTACAAAAAGTTTGGCGAAATAAAAAATTTTTGCAGATTTTCGGCGGTATGGCGACCATTTGGAATCGTCCGAAAAGTATGGCATGGCGATTTTCGTAAATGGCTGCACGACGATAGTTACCTGTGCAAAAGTTAGCCTGGTACAAATGGTTGAATGATTGTTTTATTTAAATAAACACATTCGCGTCGGTATGTCGGGCTGTAAGTCACACCGGAAAAGTATGGCATGACACTACCGCCTTATGGGCTATCGGTAAATTCTAAAATTTTTGTGTTACAAATCGTTTGACTTTCGCTATTTTTCCGACGAGTTCGACAAACGCCCACGCGACTAAGCCACCGGTACCAGCGTTCACACCATCATTTTTCTTTTTGTCATTGCGTACTAAGACCCCTGTAGAACCGCCATCCTTGTTACAAATGACTCGAAATTTTGTGTCAGTATCTCCCGGTCTAAAGTTCCAACAAAACCCTCAAATTTTTGAGCAGAGTTGAGCAAGATAATTTAAAAAATGTGCTGTGTTAAGAATAGAAAAGGTTAATTCGTTGATAATAATTATTATTTCTTCATCATTTACATGTTGTTAAATGTTAGTAAAAATAAACTTTGACTGTTAATACTTTTGTTCAGTATTTACCTGTATGATTATTGCTTGGTAATTAATATGTATATTTTCATGTCGTATAGCTAATTATAAACATAAGTGTGATGTGAAACTAGCTGGATTTATTTTTACACACTCACAGCCATATATTTTATATTAAAATAGTGTTAATAGTGTAAATCATAATATTTTTTCACAATTAAAAATATTTCCTTTTTTCTGATGGTATTGGCATCGAATTAAACCGCGCTGTCGTTTCGTTCACTAAAAGTGATGTTATGAGGACCGAATATGTAGCCGCCTCAACTTACGGAAACGAGAGTAACCTGCGTTGTCTGTTAGTTATTGTATAGTCGAATTTAACGTTACATGGAAATTGGAATCTAAATATATTATGTATACTTATATTAAATCTGTACATGAAATATATTTCCTAAATAACTATCACGGGGTGATTAGGGATCGACACTGATGCCAACGAAGCAAACAGTAAAATTTTTGTCCGTCTGTCTGTCCGTATAACCGTTATAGAAACAAAAACTACTCGACGGATTTAAACGAAACTTGGTACAATTATTTTACATATTCCTGAGCAGAGCAGTAAAAGTAGAGTTACAGCTACACAGAAATCATATTGTATGAAAGAAATGTTCTCCTTATTATATAAAAAATATCTCCCGACATCATAAATGTATATCTTTTATGGTTGACTCACAATAACACGTGTAACTTCCGATAGCTTAGGAGTTCGAAGCTTTCTGATTATATTTGTCTATAACACTCTCAGTCCGTTTCAACTCAATTTTTATTTTCATGTATCAGTGCCACCTAAAAAATCTTTATCTCGAAAATCGAGCAAAGCTAAGAAAATGAGAAATAAGAGTTCTCAAGAATCGTTAGAGGTAAGAGGCTTACTATAGGCCGAAAACAACATGTGTTATGCCGAGAACCTGAAACCGCTTCACAACGAGAATTGCGGCTCACAGCTGACCGCGAACGGCATGTACTATCCCGTGAGACCGAAACCTTCACTGAGAGGGTATAATGTCTCACAGCTGATCACGGCCGTCATATTTTATCTCGAGAATCTGAAACTTTTACTCAATATGAAGACCGTTTGACAAATGATAGGGTGCACCATAATATTATTCGATCTCTTGAAGATGAACATGAGCATAAGCAATGACTAGAGTAAGGACGCGAATATTACAATTAATTGAGACAAAAACGATTAATAAGTTTGTTTAATGAAAGATTAAGAATTGAAACTATTCGGTCTCTGGAAACGGACGAATAGCGAGAGGCCCCTCTTACTGCAGACAGATTTCGACATAGTCTTAATGACTTAGATTAGAGGTAAACATAGAAGATCAATCTACGAATTCGGTGGTGGGGTCCGACAAATATAAAAGTGGGTTTGCTTATAACCTCACAATTGATTACAGATCATCTTCTGTATAGGCGATATTAACGTAGTATGTTATTTTTGTAATGCTTTAAAGTGGAGTAAGGACAATTTTAGAACATGTTTCATCAGGTTAATTCGTATGTATGCAGTTTTAAATCGACATTAGAAGCTTTTCCTCAAGATGGTGAATGGTGATATTAATATAAAATTGTTATAAATGCCGATAGACGGACGTCTATCGGCACTCAGGAACTTCCTGGGCGTGTTATAACGCCCAGGCCACAGTATTACAATTTTTTCTACAGCAGGGCGACGAATGTATTTTCGCATAGCAACGGAGGGGAACTCGCGGGGGGTCAAGTGACGCGGGCCACGTACCATTAACATGCTTAGTTTGTGGTACCCAGCGCGAAAGAAAGTCATCGTGTTTTTGTTTTGTTACTATGTAAACTAACGTAATTTAATACTTAGGTACAATATATTCTATAACGGTGCGCTCAAACTGTTAATCTACATTTAATTTAGATTATTATTTGAAATACTAAGTAATGTAGAATTTAAATCACATTCATTCATGTTTTCCTCAGATTTTCGATTTCCTCCGATTTTAAGATTTTCTTATCAGTGTTCAATTTTAATTTAGTTAAATTTTATAAGAGACAATTAAGAACATTCAAAAATAAAGTGTCACGTATTTTTTTAAACGACGAATGACGAAAAACGACCTAATCGCGGACGAAGTCGCGGGCAACAGCTAGTTCTTAAATGAAAGAAAACATTATATTTTTAAAAATATTTAAAAATATGTATAATCTATTTATAAAAGCCACACTATTATGAGATCTTAAAAACCATCCTAAGCTTCATTACCGATGTACTTAGTAATTACATCCCAACTAGCACTTTAAATTTTTTATAAAAAGTATTATAAAAGTAAAAATACCCATTTTTATTGGAAATATCATTTAGGGTCTCTCAAAGGAGTTGGACAACGATTTACATTTCCCAGCTCGAAAATTTTACCGAGTTGAAAATTTTTAGAAAAGTTAAAATGGTTCGGAAAATTATTTCGCTATTTCTTTGAAAATTGTTCGATATTTATGATAGCATGTTTATGGAATTATCATTAAATATGAAATTAATTTAATACAGTCGTATTCATATTCGAAGTGAGTTTCATAATCAGCTAAGATGAAATTGAAAGAAGTAGACCCTCCAAAACCTAGCTTATTCGTTTAGTTAAAGCTTTAAGGAATCAATTCATTCCTTAACACAATATCTTACCTGTACACTTATGACTTAAACCAAACTCAATACACAACTAAAATTCCCAAATCTACAATACTTACTGATATCCAACATAGAGACCGCATCCTTAACAAGTCTGTACGTATCCCCATTAATCCTCAAGAAGTCCACACATCCCAGTAAACCTTCAGTTAAACCGAGTTTGTTCTGTAGCCCCGTGGTGTTACCAGCCCCACCCACCCAGACTGGTTCGCGGAATGTCATACGCGAGAAGAGGCCCTGGGAAATGAAATATAATTATAAAGATATGTTTATAACTTGCAAATAACATCAACATATTAACATTATACTTTAATATGTTGATGTTATTTATTTTAGTTATTACATAATATAAAAGACTGTGTGTGCCGAGCACACGTGTCAGAAGTGTAATTTCTTCGGCAAGATTGAAAAAAAAAAAACAAAATCTTCGCCTTACTCCATAATGTCACGGTATTGCCATCATACCTCGAAATTTTACTCTCAACGCTCCTAAAGAAGTTTCACTTCAATAAATAGGTAAAAATGCATGCAAACAGATAAACATCGGTTGTGATATATGTGTTTGAGATTAGATAAAATATACTAAAATTCAATTATATATATTTTTTTAATTATTGTTACGATATTTTAAACCTTTCTTTCTTCTCTCTTCATTTAGTAGTTAATAACAGATTGAACAGGCAAATAGACATACCTACTTTTACCGAAGATTCCACTTATTTATATAGTCTGTATATTTAAACATAACCCAGATACACAATTCTGCAGTAGAAATGCAAGGAGTTTATATACTTTTTCATTGCACATTGTAATCTACACATAAAACAACTTTCAGGTCAATAATTGCAAAGCAAATACAGATCCAACATGAAATCGTTTCGTATCCGATCACGTTGGAATTTCCCGTCAACATCAGAAAGTTAGTCGCCCATTTAACTTAGAATTTTTATTTCAACTCCGTGAATATGAAATGAGTTGTTTTCGAGATATCTCGATGTTCGAATTTTTGCTGAATTTGTTTAGTCTCCGCTATTCCTTATCTAGAAAATGAAGCTTTGAGCAGAGACATTTTTGTTAAATGTTTGAGGTTTTAACGTTATCTCATTATAGAGGATGCTTTGAGATATGGAAATTATTTCATATTTTCATTTATAAAACTTGAGGTTACATTTAATTTAGTGAGGACATAAACCTACATATTACTTACTAGTTACTACCTATGTTTCGTTTCACTTTGATATACGTGACAAGAACGAGAGTCACCTTTAAAAATACTTGGAGATAAACAACTGTTTTTACCAGAGTTCATTCCGCATCTAATACATATTATAATTTCAAAAGGCCATTCACAAACAGTTATACCAATCGAGACACAAATTAATGCAAAACCAACTGTAATCACTAATATATAGGGTACTTTTTAGATTAACACGCACAAAATACACGCACAGCAATATAAACGTATGTTTCACTCAAGAAATGTTCAAAGTAAGGAGAAATACGGCCGCCCTGAGACGCCTGTTTAAACAAGACGCTTTAATTAAAAAGATGCATTACTCTACTAATACTTGGGATTAATTAAGATCCCTCTGAGATGAAGAAACTATATTACTCTATACTTCTCTCGGGAGTTCTTGCTAAATGCAGTTATTATTTACGATGATTTAATAGCGGTTTTATGAGGTATTTTCAAATATTAATGTGAAAACGTTAACAGACATAAGGTTTTGTTAAAATAATGAAATGCATTATTATAAATATAAACCATTCCGTTTTAATTTGTGTCAAATTGTAAGTCATTTTAAATTAGGTAGTATATCAGTATTTTTAGTTCGGAGTGGCTCTTATGCGCGTGTTTTGTTACTTAAAATTCATGGTAACTATGACTCTATTTTTTTTTCGATCGCTATTATAAGCTTATTGTCATCATTGTTTGTCCCATATAGGTAAATAAGCAACATATAGACCTTTTATCATTGTTTAGGCCACAATCCAACATGCTGGCCAAGTGCGGGTTGGCAGTCACACATTGTCCAAATATTTCATTTTATTTTACAGTACAGAATATAGGTTTACCACTTATTTTGTTTCACAATTTCAATAATTAATTATTTTATACTGTTGACATGTGATCTATTTGGAATATAAGATGTTGTCAAAACCGTAATACTTACTTGCTTTGAGTCTCAATTAATATTGATTTTTAGTGAGTTATTTTCAAAGAACATTGATAAAGTTGTGAAAACTTAACAGTGAAGTGGACATTAATTGTTTACAAGTGAACATTATATTGAATAAATGTGTTATTAACGTGAAAATAACAGTTTTAACTTGTGTTGGAACATTATTATTTTGAATTGTGCGGGCAGTTAAAAATAACTTCAAGTGATGATTTTTACGTTACAAAGATATATTATTAAGCAATATTCGCCCAGTTTTGAATGACTTCACTTGTGATTAAGTGTCATATTGGTCTGCACCCTCTATTGACAACTGTCAAGTTAAACAGCACAGATAATAACAAAACCGCATCAATCACCATAGATCACAACAAATTAAACAGATAATAAATATATTATAGTACAGATAAACTATAAAAAATAATTTGGGAAGTTTTTTCAACTTATATATTTTTTTTTAACTGTTAAATTTAAATTCTGTTTTCATCATCTGATTGCATATTAAATTGAATATACCCCATAAATAATTAACTTTCACGCCAAGATGGTATTATGCTCTAAATGTAAAATAAGCATACTCGTTACTCAAAAAAGAATAAAATGCAGTTCTTGCAGTCATCAATATCATGCAGATTGCGTAAAAATTGGGCAAGATCAGCCTAGATCTAAATGGTTATGTTCTCCTTGCATGTCTGGACAGTCAGACGCGGCATGCTCTGTTTCTCCACCGAATAAAAATATACAAATAAGTGATGAATTCCAAAGTCCTATTAATACTGAATCTATGTCTTTCGACCGCATTCAAGAAATTTTAAATAATACATTGGATATTAAAATACGGGAATTACGCGAAAGCTTACAGGATGTTTTGAGAAAGGAAATATTTGGAGAGATCGAACGTTTGAAACAAGATTTTACTGCAACTACAGATTTGCTGCAAAATGAACAATTGGAGCTTAAGACATCTATAAAGAACATAAATAAGTCTATTAATACCCTAGAATTGGGTGTCATCGAAATGCAAAAGGAAGTAGCTTTTCTCAAAAAGAAAATAAATGATTCTGATAAACTAACACGCAGTCAAAATATCGAAATTCAATCAGTTCCGGAGCGCAAAAATGAAAATTTAGTAAAAATTTTTACAAAATTGTGTCAAACAGTATCCGTATCTATAAATGATTCTGACATTGTTTCTTGCCGCCGTGTTGCAAAAATGGATAGCAAGTCTACTAGACCTCGCAATATCATAGTTACTCTACCTTCACCGCGCCATAGAGACAATCTTATATCTGCTGTTAAAAGATATAATAATACACATCCCCAAGACTTATTATGTTCTTCACTACTTGGCATCGTAGGCGAATCCTCAAGAGTCTATGTAAACGAACATTTGTCTCCAGAACAGAAGTTATTATATGCAGAAACTCGTGCGTTTAAAAAGGAATGTGGATTCAAATATGCTTGGGTTAAATATTCTAAGATATATTTACGAAAGAATGATAACTCTGGTGTCATTTATGTTAAAAATACACAATCACTTGATAAATTGCGTAATTAATTATATATGTATATTTTTTTTTTTTTTTATCAATGTTACTCTGATCGGTATTTAAGTATTGTATTAACTATTTAAATTAGTAATGGATCTTTTAATGTACTATCAAAACGTAAATAGAATAAGAAGTAAAACTAACGAGATTTTCTCTCAAATTTTAATAGAGAACTATGATGTTATATGCTTTTGTGAAACAAATCTAAATGAAGGTATTTGCGATAGTGAGTTGTTTGACAATAGGTATACCGTCTTCCGTAGAGATCGCTATACGTCACAATGTAGAAAGGTGGACGGCGGTGGGGTTTTAATAGCGGTTAAAAAAGAGATACCCGCTGTGCGTCACCAGACCTGGGAGAGCTCTGCAGAGGACATTTGGCTATCTCTTAGAATAGGTAATGTTACTGAAATCATTGTTGGTTTAGTTTATCTCCCACCTGATATACCTAAGCAAATCTATGAACACTATTTTGAAACATGTACACAGGTACTCACTGAAAATGATAAGCAGGTTATAATTATTGGTGATTTTAATATTCCAGAAATAGACTGGAGTCACAATTTAAATTTTATGCAAGGATCTCTATCTCATAAGGCTAAGGCTCTTGTTGATATAATGTCTATAGGCAGCTTACATCAATTAAACAAAATAGTTAACGTAAATAATAGAGTACTAGATCTTTTCCTTACGAATATTATGGGACTAAAAACAGAAAATGTAGATCCTTTAATAAACGAAGATAGACATCATCCTCCTTTTAAGGTATATATTTCTACACCTAAAAAACGTAAGTCTAATTACAAGATATCTGATTCTTTTAATTTTAGAAAGTGTAATTTTACAGAATGCAAGAAATTTTTGAATAATATAAATTGGAATAATGAATTTAAAGGCTTTATCGATGTGGACGAATATGTAAATAAATTTTATGAGCTACTTTATATTGTAATTGAAAATAATACACCTTATAAAAGATGCAATGTTCACGGAAACGCACAAACTCCTGTTTGGTTCAGTAACGCCCTTAAGAAATGTCTGAGAGAAAAAGAAAAATATCACACAAAATTTAGAATATTCGGTAATCCACGGGACTATGATACTTTTTCTCTTTTACGCAAGCGAGCAAAACGCCTTATCAGAACGTGTGAACGTAACTATAAGAAATCAATAGAAGAATCTTTACCCCAATCTACAAAACTTTTTTGGTCTTACATTAAAAACAAAAAACGCGCTTCGTCCGTTCCTCCCACGCTTACTCTGGGTAATCGTTCAGCACATACAGATATTGAAATAAGTAATATGTTCGCAGAGTTCTTTTCATCTGTCTGGGAAAAAGACTCATCAGATAATCATATATTAGAAGTTGATAGTGTCGATAGGTCTAATTTTACATTGCACGATATTCAAATAGATAAACTAAGCATAAAACAACATCTTAAAAATGTTGATATTAATAAGGGTCCAGGTCCTGACCGCATATCCCCTTTATTTATAAAGGAGTGCATGCAAGGTCTTGTTGAACCTCTTTACATTATTTATAACCTCTCAATAAATCAAGGTAAATTTCCGACTATCTGGAAAACTGCTCACGTAGTACCTGTGCATAAGGATGGTGATGTAACTAGCTGTGAAAATTATAGACCAATTAGCATTCTTTCATGTTTTTCAAAAATATTAGAGGCTTTAGTGTATGATCATTTATTCTTTTTTATTAAACCGGCTATTAGCACGACACAACACGGCTTTGTGAAACAAAAATCTACAACGACGAATCTTTTAGAATATACAAATTTTATTCATGGGGCGTTAAATAGTCAAGTACAAGTCCATTCTATATATACAGACTTCAGGAAAGCCTTCGATAAGGTTAATCATAGGAAACTACTTGGTAAACTATTCTGCGAGGGAATCCGCGGTAATTTGCTGCGCTGGCTCTCTTCATATATATTAAATAGATCTCAGATAGTAAGAATACTTGGAAGTTATTCTCGTCCTATATCTGTACTATCGGGTGTTCCTCAGGGCTCAAATCTGGGCCCTTTATTATTTGTGATTTTTATAAATGATTTGTGCAATAATTTATCATCAAATTGTTTACTTTATGCTGATGATTTAAAAATATTTAGAAAAATTTTCACTATAAATGACTGCATTGAACTGCAAAATGATTTGAATAAATTAAAAGATTGGTGTGATACAAATGCTATGTTTCTTAATGTAGATAAATGCTATGTTATGGAATTTGGTACTACGACGGTAAAAATAAAATATAATTACTCTATAAATGCTAAAAATCTGATATGGAAGTCAAACGTACGTGATTTAGGAATTATCCTTGATAGCAAACTCTCATTTTTGGACCATTATACACATATTTATAAATCATGTAACAGATTACTAGGGTTTATTTTACGTTCATGTAAGGGTTTCCGGAATCCTAAATCTTATATTTGTCTTTTTAACTCTCTCATTCGTAGCAAATTGGAATATGCAAGTATGATTTGGTCCCCCTTTTATTTGATTCATATAAAAAATATAGAAAAAATTCAAATCAAATTTATGAGAATACTTTCATATCGGTTTCATCTAAACAAAACGCTTCATACTTATGAGGAAAGATTATCTTATTTTAAACAAGTAAAACTGTCAGATCGCCGAAAAATATTGGAATTAATATTTCTAAATAAAATTATACGTGGCCAACTGTCCACTGCAGCTCTTTCCCAAATTTCCTTTCATATACCACTTAGAAGTAATCGAAATAATCGAACTTTCACATTACCAGTCCACCGCACCCAAAGAGCATATTATAGCACTCTAAACAGAATCTGTACAAATTACAATAAGTTGTGTGAGATAATACCAGATCTTGACATTATCGGGAGTAAACCTATTAGATTTCGGAAATGCCTATATGAAAACCTTACTTTGCTGTCGCAAGTCCTTCAATAGATTAGAAATTTGTCTCTTGTAGTTTTTATACCTTTTCCCTTTTTTAAATTATCTGTTATCTATAAGTTAGTACCTATATTGATAACTCTTTATATTTATGTGTAAGCGATTGTAATATTTTATAGTCTAGTAGTCAACACATGTTATTGCAATAACAATTAGTCATTAAGGTTTAAAGTGAAATAAGTATTGTACCTATATTATTGTTATATGTGTTTGTGTTGCAAATAAAATAAAATAAAATAAAATAAAAATAAACTGTGCATTTTACGAAGCGACAAAACTAATAAATTTTAACCAACCGAATTAATATCATTGACAGAATGGGGTTAATTAAGTTTTACGGTTAATTTAACTTAAATCAGAGAGAACTCATCAAATTGGAGAGCAATCCAACGGTATGGAAACTGAGGGGATTCCGGGAACGTTGTAATTATTATTTTACTTTGATTTTGTTTTAATGTAGCAACATTACTACATAGTATAAAACAAAGTCGCTTCTCTATGTATGCTTAGATCTTTAAAACTGCGCAACGGATTTTGATGTGTTTTATAAAATAGTTCAAGAGGAACGTTTTAGTATATGATTTGTTAAGTTTATGGCAATGAGGGCGAAGCCGCCGGCGGAAAGCTAGTGTACAATAAAGTTATAAATAAATAATACCTATATATTTTATAGTCAAGAAGTGGGTTAAGCTTACACGTGCTGTATTATATTACATAGATATAATATGTATAAGTATTGTGTTTACTGGGAATTGTGATTCGGCGAATCGTGGGTCAATTGCAATCAATTGAGATAAAATTCTACGAATCCTCACATTTGTTGTACCCACGTAGATAAATAGAAACCCGCGTATTATTACTTTGCTAGAGTGGACATGAGTATTAAAGATATTATTTAGTTTAAATACCATCTTCAGGTCGCATTTTTTGACGTGACAACGTCTTATAATTCGATAGAGCTGACTGCACGCACGAAAAAACATGACTCATGCGGCGTTACCTCGCTCTGAGGCGTTCCATGTAAGGCTTGAAGTGCAAGCGAGAGCGTGGAACGAGCGACAAAGAAGCACAATCGGACGTTGTCACGTTCAACTATCGTCAGTAAACCGACTTTACAGACAACCAATTTTTTTATACTAATTACACGATATTAACCTAATACAAGAACCACACAACCAATACAAGAACTACGACCCACCTTAGAGCGTCCTCTAACGCGCTTGCCTGCGTTTAACCGCAGCCATGCGTCCCAGCGGTGACGGTACACCGCTATAGTGTTCCAGCGACCGAGACGCACTGGCTCCGGTGAACGGAGTACTCCCGCCCCACTTCCACAGTCGAACCTGATACAAATAATGTATTTCTAAACCATTAAAATAAACAAAAATAGATAAACTACGAAAACATCGCTCACCGCGCGTCATGGCAATCAATAGTTAAAAATTCACAACGCGATAATCGTGTTTTGGCTGTAATGAAGCGCTCATGACGCGTTGTGATAATAATAGAAAGATAACACAGCGAAAATCATGTTATGGCTGTAATGAAAACGCTCACAACGCGTTTTGACAATCACAGAAATATGTATCACAATCGAAATTCGTGTTGTGACCGACTTGCGCTATTCGACCACGACGCGCTCTGGCAATCAAGAAGAGCCATGACATGTTCTGAACATTTACTGGTACAAATAATGAATGTCTGTCCATTATTTTATGATGAGCCATGTCGGTTGCTATCTATCTATCTCTATATGATTGTCACAACGTTTCGCAAGTATTTTCATTTGAGCAAGATTTGAGCCATAACACAAATTTCGAGTTTATTGTGGAAAAAATACGCACTGAAATCGCTATAGTATAAATGTATAAAATAATTACTCAAATTATAAATATGTACTTAAAATAAATACTTAAATTGTTAATAGCAAAAGATAATCTCTGCACTTTAGTATACCACTTATAATACTTCGCAACTCGTTCATTGGAGAACTCTTAAAAAATATCGCAATCGAACTGAATATTATACTTAGCTATCTACATTACTTCTTTAATATTATTTATAAAAACATTTTATACTATCCAACTAATAATATAAATACGAAAAAATCTGAGGATGGATGTATGTAGAAGTATGTATGTCTTTTACACTTTCTCGAAAAACCTTACCTATAGGTAATACATCAGAATAACACATGATTTTGCCCGCTGATGAAACCGAGTACAGCATACCTTTACAAATATTCAATCATTATTTTGAAAACATTTACCACGCGTAAAATTAGAAACTACATCAAAACAACTTTACCTGCATAAAACTTTACAACATTCTACGTTGAAATAGCCACACAATAACACTGCTATAACACAAGGCTTAGCAAGCCAGGCATAATTAATCCGATGCATAAGCCTCATCGATTATTTAATTAACATCGATTTTGTATTACGCTTTGTTTCATAGAGCACATATTTTAATTAAAGTCCGAGCTGGTTTCATTGTGCTTGTGATACTTGTTTCTAACAGTTACGATATAAATTTGTATGGCTTAGAATTGCTTTTTAAATGCAATGCGTTTTTATCAGACAAGATATCGAAAGCCTTTGAAATAAAAACGCCTAGAAATTAAGTATAAAATTATTACTCAAAGGATATATTAAAAGAAAAACTTTCAAGGGTTTCAGTCTAAAAAGCGTAGGACGATTTTAATCATAACTCAATAATTACTTTTCTAAATCATATTCTGTTTAGAATGCACTTCAAAAATATTAAATTTAATTTATCAGGCTTCAGTTTAAACTCACATTTAGAAATATTCTGTGAATTACAATTCAGTATCACTCAGAAAGTTAGTTTGGCAAAAGTTGGTAGCACTGAATATGTTTGTTGCTCTTTCAAGTGTACACTGGGATTGGATTAAGTTGAAACTTTGATTGTGGAATAACATGAATATTTTTACTTCTTTTTCAGTTTAATTAACATTTATTTTCTTTAAGTTCCGGTTGACTCAGCAAGGATATAGAAACATCAAAAATCTACAAACAAATCAAAAGTATTTCCTTTTTATAATACGTTTCTATAATAATTAATAGCAATAATACGTTAATAATGACGTTATCCAACCAAATGTATTTACAAATATTAAATACATAATAAGGCGAGAAACTTCTTAAACATTCTCCACTCTAACATCTAATTTGTTATTAGTTACGAAATATTTTAATCGATTGCTTTTCAATTAACAATACGAACCTACATTTGACAATGATGGTACATCTCATATTTATGTAGGTATACAATCTTTTTCATTTAACCACAGATGTTTCAGCAATAGCCTACATGTGAGAGCCTTATTATTAAAGTTTTGGTGAATACGAATCTAGGTAACCTAGCTTTTCGTAAGCTCCTTAAAGATGAGCCACAAAACATGTAGGTGCTATTAAAGCGTCGCTTCTTCTTTGTTTTTTGTAAACTGTACCGTTTTACTTGAAAGTGAGGTATTAAAAATTGCAATAGTGCAGTAAATTATTTATTTTATAGTTATATGAATGAAGAATTGATAACATTATCCAATATGAATTACTGTAAATGTTAATTTTTGGTTACTGAAGAAAGAAGAAGAATAACAAATATTCTTATAAAAAACAACTAAACCACCTTCACGGGTCGGAAACGCCGAAGGCACAACAACAGCTTTTAAAAATATAGACGTTATAATTCGAAAGGTATGAGTTTATACAGATAAAAACAGTCGAATTGAAAACCCCGCATTTTTTAAAAAACGGTTCAAAATTTTCATCGAATACACTCAAAGAAGTCGGGCAAAATAGTCCATACTGAAACTATAACAATATATTACAGCCATTCACACTGATTTACCAAATAGCCTAAAAGGAATAACGCACAACAGCGGGCGGCCAGTAGATGGCGCTGATCATTATTTTTAATCTGCCACAAACGCTCTGTATGGAGGTTTTATTACTCATAACACGGTCGCTCGTGAATAGGTTATTAACTTATTATACGGTGTAAAATGAAATTCATAAGTGGTGCTTCCATATAATTTTTCCTGTGAATACACGCACAAGTTTATGGCCTTGCGTTGAATCGAGAAAGTGTTTTCGAGTGTTTTGAAAGATGTTTGCGTGGTTTGAGTATTTCTGTTTGTAGCTTATTTTTGGTTTGCACCTGTGTTTGTTTGAAAAGTTTGTATTTGCACAGTATCTTTAATAACGTAAATACATTATGTATTAGGTACATACTAGCTGACAGATAGATACAACTAATTTTTTTGAAAAACTTATCAATTTTCCTATTGTGCGTAGCGTGATCCACATTATCGTCTTCCACGATAAACAATAGTATAAAATCAAATTTTCTATTCGTACCAGTTGAACCATCAAGTCATCCTCAGGCAAATGCGTTTATACACGTAGTAAATATTTAGTTATCTGCTGCAAAATGATATCTTAAAGCAGTATTACTTCCAGTGTAGAATAATTACAGTGCTATATAGGTCTTTTAGCGCCATCACTTTCCCCTATTGGAAATAATACTGCTACATCTTCATCTTAGTAAAACCCCGTGCAAATACGCGCCATTACGTAGCGCGTGTTGTGCAAGCCAGGGAGTGCCAGAAAACGCGGTGTCACGATCTTTCAACCTGTATAAAGATACATACTAAAACCTAAAAGGAAACCTCACCTCAGTTCCACATGTCCGTTCCTCAACACCAACGCAAGATAATCTCCAGATAAATCATCATGTTCTCCAGTTAGTAATAACACGCCTCGTGCTCTTTCTGGTCGTACTCGTATTCGTAGACGAACACGTTTGTACGCGCCGCGAAGTGCGTGTAACGCAAGCCAGGACGTGCCGGAGAAACGCGGCGTGGTAATTTTTTGATCTGTGGAGGTAAGTAGTATTATTTATGTACAGCTATAAACATTAAACATAAATAATAATAATAAAAAATAAATATTTCGGGACAATTTTCACACACGGCACGATCTGATCCCAAACTAAGCTTTCGCTTGTGTTATGGAAACCAGATGGCTGGTAAACATACATATATATAATTTTAAATAAATACTTATATAGATAATAAACACCCAGACACAGAGCAAACATCTATGTTCATCACACAAATATTTGCCCCGGGTGGGAATCGAACCCACGACCAGTGGCTTGAAAGGCAGGGTCACTACCAACCAAGCCAACCGGCCAGTCAAATATCGGCCAATCGCCTGTTAAAGGCCGAAAATGTTCAAGTAGGGTTATATAGATACGTTTATTTACAAGAGATAACATAAAAGCATTCCTTCAAATTAACACCATATTCCTACACCATATTATATTTATAATAATTAATATATATTTGAGTGATGTTTTAAAAGCTATTTTTGAATTGGCCAGGCTAAAATTGGAACTTGTAATCTTAATCATATAGGTTCTACGCATCAACTCGCACATCTTATGAATGTATTGAATCCGATTAAGAATATGCCACTAACCGCAATTTTTTTGCATGTAGGTACACTGTAATAAACAAGCGGTATGAAATATAACTTACGACCTAGTTAAGGTAAATATCACTACATAGTATAAAACAAAGTCGCTTTCCCTGTCCCTATGTCCCTATGTCCCTTTGTACGCTTAAATCTTTGAAACTACGCAACGGATTTTGATGCGGTTTTTTTTAATAGATAGAGTGATTCAAGAGGAAGGTTTATATGTATAATAACATCCATTAAATAGCGGACAAGTACTGTTATTTTTGAGGTTTCTAATCTGATGTCGTAAAAAATTACATTATTTCCGCTTCCATTGCAAACGCAGGCTGAACCCTACGAGTTTTATCAAAATAATGTACTAAGTATTATACACATTGAAAAGGTCTACAGAAAAGTCCGCGATGGTATATGTCTATCTCTTATGGATAACCCACAATAACTTTTTTTTTGTCATTTACTTTTTACGACAAATAATGGCTAATTTTCGATGCGATTTTAACCAATACAGCATTAATCCTTAACCAATTAAATACCTTGAATACAATGTTCATTTAATATTGATCTATATGGCCCTTTACACCGTATGATTTAAGTGAATATTTTCGAAGATATTACAGATTTAAAAATTGCGGCACGTAGCGTTTGCGGCGGTACCGGCAGGCCGCCTGGCTATCTATTTTATACCCGTGCGAAGCCGGGGCGGGTCGCTAGTAATATCATAAAATTAGGTGAGCCATTTTGAAACTTTGATTACAAATATTGTAACGAGAATATACGAATAAAATCTAAATATAATGAATGCTAGTAGCGATAATAAGATCCTATATTTAGACCAAAATAACTACCTAGCTCAGTCATCTTAATTGGATGAGACACCTTTGATAGTCAGGCAATTTGGATGCTTTTACACTTTTATCCTTTTAGTCATAGTAAAGCTCAATCACAGTATAATCAGTTGATCTTAGTTTATGTATAGGTAATATATATTTTATCTTCGTAATAAATGATAAAGTAGGTATATATTTGCTTAGAATCCATAATAATTTAGATAATGTTGGGACGTGTCTAAAATTAACATGTAACAAAAATAAGTAAATGTTATTTTTCTTATATTTAAGGATACCGTATTTATTTTCGCTGCGAAGAAAATTTCTATGAAGTGAGGAGGTTTTAGAATAATAATTTTATCTTCTTTTACGTATAAGAAACTAAATCTGTGTCGAATTGAATCAGAGTAACTCCCACACGTTTGCTATTTCGCTGAAATACTAAATCCTTAAGTTTCCTTTTAGTTTCTATGTTTTGAGGATATTAAGGATGTTTGCAAGATTCTGTTGATATTTATTTAAACCTGGATAATTATCACCCTACTTTTCTGTCTATTTTCTTTAAATTACCAAAATATATGATGCATTATTTTGCTAAGCCAATTAAGAAAATAATTCACAGTTTGATTACGAGATTCATATAATGCATTATGCAAACAAATAATATTGCATCTAAAACAATGATCGCATATTATAAGTTTTATTTCATAATTTATATTAGACATCAAGACCTGTATTTAAATTTTCCTCGATCTGAATACCACAATTCAAATAATAAACTTCCCAAGTATTTAATAAGTATATCATCAATAGTTACCTTCCAACTCGACGAATAAAAGGACAAAAATCGTAAAAACAATAGCTACCGTATTGATTTCTACCCCTTAAAATAAGAACCCGGTCCCTTATCAGAAACTTCTGGAAGTCGTTCCCACTGATAAATGCTCCGATTTGACCCACTTTTGTTAGGGACATTAGAGAGATTCACAGGAATCCCGCCTCATTCATTAGAGCTATTAAAAATTCCTCATAAAATTCATTTGAAATTAAATTATTCTCAGTTTATGGTCCGGTGGCGTTATTAAAATACCTGGATTTTGGGATGTAGCATTCTGGAGCGGTTATTTATATGAGTGTATTAGGATAAACGATGTAATGTACATAATGTAACTTTTCCTTAAAATATATAAATAATATATAATAATACTAGCTTTCCACCCGCGGCTTCGTCCGCGCAGTCAAAGAAAAGCCCACATAGTTCCCGTTCCCGTGTGATTTCCGGGATAAAACCTATGTCCCGGGGTAAAAAGTAGCCTATGTCCTTTCTCGGGTATCAAAATATCTCTATACCAAATTTCATGCAAATTGGTTCAGTAGTTAAGGCGTGATTGAGTAACAGACAGACAGACAGAGTTACTTTCGCATTTATAATATTAGTATGGATAAATAATATATTATAATATATAAATAACTGGTAGGTATCACAAGTGTTTTGGTTTAAAAGTGTATGTTTAATGACTATGCGTATTTAACTTTAACTTCACATTGACTGAATAGATCTCGATAATAATTCATTTGCCATCAGCTTATCAGTATTCGAATCTGTATCTTCTGCTGTAGCATAGCTTGCTATATAATAAAACTATATTTAAATACTTTTGGTCAGTTAAGGTATATAAACAAACACATTATATAAATACAAATAAAAAACGTACATGTTATGTTTAGAAATTCTACTGTAACAAACATCGTTAGGAATTAGCTTCAATATTGGCAAAATCCTGTCACTAGATACAATACAAATACTTTTTCGCCGAGCTAAAAACGTAAGATACTAGGAATCCATTTTAAATGTTAGCATTGTTTAAACTAAAAGCTGTTTGCTATCTGGATGAGTTAAGTTAAATAAAACAGTAATTCTTGCGGCTTAGAGGCTACTTTAGCTGAGTCGCTTCGTGATTCATGTTTATTTATATCAAACTAGATTAAATATCTCTATTTTGAAAATAACTCTTATGCAGTCCAACTAAGAATAGGAACGTCAATGACCTTTACGTATCAAATTTGTGCCAATTATCATTTGAAAAATACCATTTACTAGTAAATTATTTTTCCAATAACGATTAACTTAATTTTGTTTCACTCATGCAACAAATTAATAAATCATTTTGTATTTATATAAAAGTTATTTCTTAACTCCGATTATTATTGTAATTGAATTATTATAAAAACACTTATGACATCACAAAATGGCGCAGAATCGATCCTTTTCTTAGTTGAATCGCATTGTATTGCATTAAGTCTTGATAATGCGAAGCTTCAAAAACTTTAATACCTACATTAATCGTTTAAACTACTTCGCTATCTATACTAATATTATAAAGAGGAAAAGTTTGTAAGTATGTATGTATGTATGTATGTATGGTTTTCACGCAAAAACTACTGGACCGATTTCAAAAATTCTTTCACCATTAGAAAGCTGCATCTTTACTGAGCAACATAGGCTATATTGCATTTTCAAAAAAATTAGAGATCCTTACCAAAAATGCAATAATGTAACCCAAGGTGTAAAAAAATCCTCAATAAAACTTCTGTCATCGCGTGCGCTGCAGAATCTATTGAAGATAGAACAAAAAAATGTTCTACGGTATTATAGAATGGATCAATATCTACAAGAAAGTCCGCGATACCATATTATGTCCATCTTCAGTAGTTATGTTACTACAACAACTTTTTTACGTTTTCAAAGTAAATAGAAGTGCCGACAGTAATCAAACCATGTTATCCATACACATATATTAATCCTTATCCCATTAAATGATGTTTTATTATAGACTGTTTCAATACCAGCAAAATACTTTTTAAATGAAAAGAATTGGATATTCCATTCAAAAGATATAACGAATTTTTAAAAGTGTCAATCTACAGAAAATAGTAGGTATACTGTTCGAGCAGGCCGTAGTGCGGGGGTCACGGAGGAATTCTACCAATATGCGTCTTGACGGAACACAGTGGGGTTTTGGTCGGTAGGAATCAGTCATAATCCCACGGCCCCTCCCCCGGAGGCCGTGGGTATCTATGAAAGATTTCCCCACTAAAACAAAAAAAAGGCCGTAGTGCGGGACGGGTTAAAGGTGATTTTCATGTGATTAAAAATTAAACCTATAGTCCGACCTATAGTAGACTTTTCACTGTAACGATATCGCTATCTATGCGAGTGACTAGCGAGTTGGCAGAGTAACTAGCGAGTTTGGCTTATTGTTAGTTAAGGACTTACAACGTTATACGGTCACGTTTTAGCACTTAGATAAAGAGGGATTTGAACTTGTGTCCTTTATATTTTTCGTGGTTAAAATTGCCGCTTGAGTTAATAGCTGTTAATTACGTATGACTTAGTGATGAAAATAATGGTCTATATACTAATGTATGAATGAAAATTTTACATTTAAAACTGGTTTCATGTTTGCATCTGTAATTTTTTAAAAGACTAAATTTAATTATATGTCCCTTGTCCGATCGCAAATTCCTATCATATTATACAAAAAATATTGCACCACACATATTTTAATACAATCTTCGTTTTAACATCGTTTAAAAACTCACTCAACAGATATTTAATATAAGTAAAAATATCCGTTTTTAATTAAGATTTTAAAGAACCGTTATAAATAAAACCACGCAAATATTTACTTCAAGTAAACATTCACTGAGACTCCCTTATAAAAGTAGATAAGTCACGATATCATAAAATCAGGAGTGGGATTCAAAAGACGTCCTTCCGAATTTATAAAATATCTCCCTCCTCAAGGATCCGATCCCTTGACTGCTTTCAATACAAAATATATATAACAGACCCTAGATCGGAATGGATAACGTGTACATTTTCGTGTGACTTTCTGTATCTAGATTGAGTGCAAAGCTCTTAAATGTTGCGTTCAGTATTATGTATCATTGTTTCACAGGTTTTATAAAGAGACATAATATGGAAACCTAAACAGGCAAGTAAAAGTTTGTTGGAATTGAGATGCAAGTAGCTAATAAATATGCTAAGAATGGTTGAGTACATTTCTGCTAATAAATGAGGTAAAGTAACATATTTACAAATTCAAATAAGACATTTAACAACGTATTAAATTCTATATACCTATATCTCATACTTATATCTATGTATGTTGTTGAAATCTATATTATGTAAAAAAGTTTTCATAAATTGTTATAAAATTGTACTAATAACTAAGTAAATAAAATTAATACAAAAAATACATTATTTCATATATAAATATGAATATGATTCATATACATGATAAATGATATATTTAACCAGCTTTTAAAAAGTACACTGGTTTTTTTGTATGTTTGTAAAACGATAATTCGATCAATTATAAATGGATCTCGATGATACTTTTTTACCTTATACTTCAGAGGTGTGAATTTTAATACTCAACGCTTTACTTAATCGGTTCTTCATATTTTCTAAAAGAAACAACTTCTAAATTATTTCGCGCAATTAAATGCGTAAGCTCCAATAGTTATTTCTTTTTCCTAAAGCTTTTAAGTTTATCTGGAGAGAAATCCCAACAATTTCAAAATATTTCAGCCATTGATAGCATTGCCAAATTAATTTGGCGAATGTTTTATCTAAACTAATACATAAAGATATTATAATTTATACATAACATTAATGTATGATGAATAAATCAACAACTGAAAAACCGATTTTCAATCGTTGTAACCCAACCCAGTAGAAAGTTACATAGTTCATAAGTGACACAGGACATTTAATACTTCAGTATAGTAACAAAAAAATACCAACAAATCTTTGCAAGCTACCAGGAATACATGAGTTTTATAGAGATCTCTACGTGCGAAAACCAATACTATTTCCTAGGACCATTTCGTCCTACCCAAAACTGCCTTTTTGAATCGCTCTGAGTTATATTAAGTGATGCGAGGGGCTTGATCTATAATACAAGGGAGGGTTGGGGTGAAAAATACGAGTTCATATAATTGTTTTGGGGACGCTTTACTTCAAGTGATGTACAAGGCTTAGTGGTTTATGATTATTTGATGTTAGAGCATAGAATGTAGTGAAATGCTAGAATGTTCTTTATGGTGTTTATAGATTATAGAGAGAATTTTGGATTAAACTGAATGGATTTTTTGTAAAATTAACGTTCTAATATTGATGATGTGATAACGATGAAATTAAGTTACGATAATTTGATATAGGTAATTTACCACATAAATATATTATTTATTATAGAACTATGACAATAAAGAAGATTGATTTTATATTAAAAATACAGTAACGATGAATAAAATACAAATAATAACTCATAAACTCATAAATTATTGTATTCTCCTTTTAATTAAGTTAGAAGAAAATTTTACATGTTGTTATTTTGCCATTTTTGTTATATTTTTAAAACATTATTTTAACAAAAGTATCAAAAAGGAGTGAATGCTGCAAACATAGATTAATGCTATGTTTGCAGCATTCACACACAATCCGTATATTAATTATCCATCCAAATCTCAATGTAATGTTGCATATGGATACTAAATTATGAATTCCTGAAACCGGAAGGACTTCGCCGCCATGTTGCTGTTACTTCCGGGACTTCCGGTGTATACATACGTATGGATATAGAGCATCGTTTTTCATCATAGTTTCAGAGGAGAATTTATTTTTTTTGGTTTTATTATTGCACGCCTCATATAAAAAGCGAAGCGTTGAGGTGGGTACTACTGTCACTTCGCGCAAAACATCTGATTTTTCAAACTTAAAATGTCTTTATGTATCATACATTGCACTTTATTATCTTACAAGTTAGTCTTACAATAAGTCTTACACTTGTAAGATAATACATACACACACATATTAAGAAAAAACACTATTTTTAACATTCATGATATCTTTGATGTCATTTTTGTTATTTAAACTAGTTAAAAAACAGTTTAAAAAAGTTCTGTCTTGGACGTCCGTGTGTCTGTATGTGCGGAGGATTCTCTTGTTAACACGATAGCGACCGAAATACTTTACTAATCGAGTCTTTTTTTTTCTCTTACGCTTGAGTATGCTCAGGAATAGAACCCTTTCATTTTTCAGGGTCTGATTCGATGTGGTTTAATTGTTATTAAATAAACAAAAATAATAATTAATAAATAATTATTAAAAAAAAATTATGAGGCGTGCACTTTTGGATTTTCCAAATTATTTTTTACTCAAATAGCTGGATAACTAATGCTTTACGCGGAATTTATTGAAGCAACTCATAAGAATCGTGACATAATTTATGAATTTAAACCGTTTTTATATTAGCAAAATGATCTGTAACAGAAAACAAAAACTTCAAATGAATACATTTTTAGAATTTTCGATTTAAAGGACCTTCTTTACTTTTTATTTATAGGTAAAATTTGATTAGTGAAAATTCCGTCACGTTCTAAACGCGTATAAAATGTTTATGTATCTGCCTAAATTAAACAAAAATCCTTTGCTTTGAAATATCCTATTACTCTGAAATTGTCGATTCAAAATATCAAATCGGACCAGTGGTTCTTGAGATTAGCGCGTTCTAACAAACAAACTCTTCAGCTTTATAATATTAGTATAGATTATCACAAATTTAAAATTAGAATAAACCAAACCATAGAGCACTTTATAGAGTATATAATATCAGTGTGGTCTTTCTTTATTTTAGTCTATGAATATTAAACAGGCTTCAGTTTTAAAGACTTCTACACAGCTATTACTCAGAAATATCTTGATGGCACTGAACACGCGATCCCTGCATTTAATATCACGATCCCATTAGATATAACGATAGCATTCTTTAAGTAATGACTTTTGGTAGTTTAGTTAGCACTACTTGTTTAAAATATTTTTTTATATGCATTTATTTTACAGTTTCAATAGGTACCTATATTTGTAGCTTTTTATACCTATATTTGTAGAAAGTTGTAGTAGAAGTTGTATATTTGTAGAAAGTTGTAGTAGAAATATGTACGTATATCGGAAGTTTTGATTGTTTATAAGTTTATTTGGTATTTCACTAGAAAACATTAAATCTACATTAATTTTCTTTCATTCCTTCACCCTGCGGGTAGACTCGGGTTTAGCAGAAAATAAAAAAAATATAGCCTACGCTATAAAATTTATATATAAATATAAATATAGTACGCTACTGAAATAATTTAGCTATCTGCTGGTGCAAGAATTTCAAATCAATCAGGTACCTCGACGCCTATTCATTTCAAAAAAACACATACAAATCTTTTCTATTAATATAAGTGTAGATTATTTATCAGCCACAAATTAAAAGGACAAAATTTACAAAAATTGCAGGCGAGTATTATCGGCGAAGTTAAACAAAGTTTCCAAAGTATAATGGGCAACTTGATATTGGTATTATAAGAAAATTACTTTTAAACTTCGCAATGACGAGGAATATAAAGCGCCTTCAGACGATCAGCTTTATAATTATTACTAGCTTTCCGCCCGCGGCTTCACCCGCGTTTTCAAAGAAAAACCCGTTCCCGTAGGATTTCCGGGATAAAACCTATCCTATGTCCTTTCTCGGGTATCAAAATATCTCTATACCAAATTTCATGCAAATTGGTTCAGTAGTTAAGGCGTGATTGAGTAACAGACAGACAGACAGAGTTACTTTCGCATTTATAATATTAGTATGGATTACACGATTGAAAAATTTAACAAATTACATTAAATGTAGGTACGCTATGAAAATGTTTTAAATGCTAAAGTATTAAATATCTGTAAAAAATGATGTTTTAAAGTGCAAAAGTTGTATTTATTGATTCTTTATATTTTACTAAACTGGTCGCACGTGTATTTTACTAAACGAAATGCATATTTATGTACCTACCTAATTAATAATTGTATTATGAATTATGATCTGACATATCGAGATTCATTTTCACGAGTATTGATAAAAGATATTTTCTTTATGATGTTTAAAAAAAAACCTTAAAAATAAAACGATGTAAAAGTTAGTCTGATACACCCTTTATCGATCAATACAGTGTAGGGGCAAAGGGTTACCTTGACAACAACCTTAAATTTGTAATCGAAGGCAGTGTTTATAAACTTTTAAGAGCTCTTTTTGTATGGGTTTTATCAAATCCTTAACAGTAATTGTTATAAAAAATTCAATATTTCGAGTTTGAACTTTAAAGGAATATTTAAAATAACTAAGTATGTAGAAATAACATTTTCTTTTGTTTTTTGTTCTTTTTTTCGTAAAATAGAACGAAATTATATTCCAAGTAAGATTCAACTAAAAACAAATAATCCAATACTTTTTATTTCAGCATTATTCTGCAAAGTTCATATATTACGCTAATGAACAAATATCTATGAATAGAATTTACCATTGACCTTTACGACACTCAATAGGTTAATCCAATGGACTTATAAGTCTGTTTAACAAGGCATAGAACTAAAGTAGTAACTATTTAGTAATCTTTGATAGAACACTTGTCCATAAAGAAATTTAATTTGTATTAATGTGAAATCTATTATACACCCCAATAGAGAATCACCCCTAGTACTTATGTATCCCTAATACTTATGGGGATGAAATCATTATACATATATGTAGGTATTTAAATTAATATTTTGGATGAAGAGATGATTAATAGATTTTAACTTTTGCTAAAATTTTAGGTAAGTATAATTCATACCACTAGAGATTTCATGTCAGGAAAACGTATATCAGGGCAGCTAGTATCCCCATAATATTATGAATATTGTAAATAAGCACTAAATGCAACACAAAGACAGTGTAAGTACATTTAAATTTAGTGAAAATTATACCGTGAGATGGAATTTCAACACACGCCTTTCGCTTTTATAGAATAGAATAGATAGACATTTATTCTCGAAATATACAATACTAGAGATCCACCCCGGCTTCGCCCGTGGTACATATTTCGCAATAAAAGGTAGCCTATGTCCTTTCTCGGGTATCAAAATATCTCCATACCAAATTTCATGCAAATTGGTTCAGTAGTTTAGGCGTGATTGAGTAACAGACAGACAGACAGAGTTACTTTCGCATTTATAATATTAGTATGGATACAAGTACCTATAAGAACATTCTTCACACACAAACAAACAAACTTACCACTCCTACATTTTCTATACACACAGGTACATTTTGAATCTGTACAGGGATCACAGGAACAACTCTCCACTGCTGTTGTTCGAGCTGGAGATGATGTACCACCTGGCACCTGGTAGAAATGGGTTTATTTTAAGAAATTAAATAAAAATAAAAAAAAAATAAAAAAAATGTAAGCGTGTACACACAGAGTAGACACGTAAGAAGTGAAACTTCTTTATGACCTTAAAAATGTCACGAGTATGGCGTAACGCAAAAATGTCACGCGTACGGCGTAACGCAAAAATGTTACACTAAATTTTTGTCCAACCCCGATGAAGAAGTTTCACTTCAATAAATTGTATTAAATGTTAGGTATTGTTTATAAATATTTGCTCTAATTCTAAATACATGGTAGATTATAAATAAATTCATATTTATGGAGCACGCTATAGGACCAGTTGTAATTCAAGAACACAATATGGACTTTAAAACGCTAATGTATGAATTAATAAATAAAATAAAATATATTAAATAATGAATATTTTACTTTATTTATATATTAAAATAATATAGTATAATGTGTATAAATACATATGTAGATATTTAAATAACCCAATATAATCATGGTTTTCAATGAATAATTTTTTAGTAAGTTTAACGCAAATAAGATGTTTAGGAAAAACACCGTGTAGTAAATTGTCACTCGGTAAAATGTTACTAACTAAATATTTAAACTAGCAACATTTTAGTATAATAAATTGTAAAGCACAAAATATGTAACTGACTATTTTAAAAACTAGATAAAACGTTGAAATATGAAAGGTATCGTGTTCAATTTAAAAAAAATATTCAATAGTCTGTTAACTGTTTCAAACTCCGAACATTTGCAATAAAAAAATACATTGTTTATATTCACATAGATATCGTAAAACAAAAGCCGATCACGTTACATGTAAACCCAAAATTCCTAAAAACTGCTTTTTCATTAACATAAATTCTCAGTTCTAATTTAATTATCAGTTCTTCAATCATAATTAAGTGCGTCTATTCATCTTTGAAATATATAACATCCTATTAATATTACGGGGAGGGTCTCGAAATTGAAATGCAGGGAGCCAAAAGAGTGACGAACCAATGAACCGGCAAATGTGATTATACGTTATTAAAATTTAACACATCGACGTTACGCTGCATTACGGTTTTAATAAATTTCATTAAAGCCTGCCGCCGTCTATTGAAACGGTACAGACAGCAAATAAAGCAAAAAAAAAACTGCCAACGAAAATTGTTTTTTTACGACAGAAGGAGGGTTTTTCTAGTGTATTTGGGAAACTCTTACCCCTATACGGCTTGTTGTGTTTTATGTGAGTCGCGAGGACCCTGTGTATAATATCATAACTAAAAAAAATGCTGTCAAAAAGTACCTAATTAATAGTACAATTCTAAAATGTTCAGTCCTGAATTTATTTTAAAATCTTGTTGTTAAAAATATGCGAAGATGTAACAAAACATGTACATAATAATAGAGACAGCAAAACGTATTTTTTCTGGGAAGGATATAAAAGAGCACGTTTCAACTTTGACCTATCGACTGCCATTTGTGCAGAATATAATTGAAAAGATCAGCGAGTACGGAGATATGATTAAAAGTAAACAAAAATTGACTCAGGCGATGTTCGTTACAAAAGTTCACACTGTGAATTCTCTGAAACCTGCGGTTGTGTATTTTACTTTATATCGGTGTTGATAAAATAACAATTTATTATCTTTATTCGCAAAACTAAAAATTGGCTCGTCACTATTACTTTTTAAGTATATTATCTGTGCTTTTTATATCTATATTCGTAGTTGCAAAATAAAATTTGGCTCGTCACTCTTACTTAAAAGAAATCTCTTTAACTAAAATCAATTTACACATCGTCTAAAAGAAACACACATTCGCTACAACCATTACTCTCTTTCAAATGCGCATAAAAACTTATAATGTACTTACTTTCTGTTCCAAGCTCGGTCCTAATGTAGTCACTTTTACTTTATCGAAATCACTAGACTTCTCCGATATAATATTCAAGTCGGCGTTACTGACGCCGTCTTCTATTAAACTTTTGAATCCATCTAGCTCTTTGCTTTTTTCGCCGGTGTAGGAGTAATTTTGTCTTCTGTCTTCTTTATGTATTGGTGTATGTGTTGTTAGTCTTTCGATATGTCTATCGTTAATATTACTTATTCTATTGGACGGCGCCAGCTCTAGCTCCGCAGAAAATGAGACGTCTTTCTGATAGAGGACATCTTCTTTGACGTCGGCGGCTTCCGTCGCCTTTGTTGCATTGATTTCTGTTAACAAGAGAGCTATTTATAATGCTTGTGATTGGCAAGATAATGATAACGTTTCTTCTTATTAAGCTGCTAAGTTATATCAATTTAAATACTTGTTATGTGTGAGAAATAAAATCTTGGTTTAATCGATAGTAAAGTGCTTATGATATCTATGACACGTAAAAAAATCTTTATTTTATTTTCTTATTATTATTTTTGTTCGTGTTAAAAGTCGAAAGTAAACATTAAAGTAATATCTCGAAAATACACTTGAGCGCACTTGTACAATATTTAGCATCGACTACATTTAACATTTCGTAGAAACAAATTTTATCTCTGCCAATAATTGTTTCTCGGAACGAAATTTTCCAGTCGTTTTCTTTGATATTCATCTTTGAATATGCTCAACTGTTGCTCTAACTTTTCACGGGAAGGTTTTAATCTACGCAATTTAGATACGCGAATCAAAGCGACACATCTGTTGAAAGGTGAATGTGAAGCTGCATTTTGATAGTTAGGGTTGTCAAAAGTACAATTTTCGTTAGAAAAAATTCATGAATTTCTAACCTAGTAAGGCTAGAACTATAGAATAATTTATTGTGAACTTCAGAATTCATTATGATTTTTAAGAAAAAGGCTTTTAAAATAAATAAAAAGATAGTAGATTGGATAAAAATGCGGTATATAGCGTGTTGAAAATAACATGAAATGGAATAGTAATTACAGTACAGTATTGATTAATGGTATAGTATGCTACCTATATAATAAAAATTTAACATGGGGACTGTTGAATCAAGTAATAATTTGAAATATTATTGGTGATTATTAAATATCAAGGACCTTTCCACGACATAACATAGGTAAGTAGTACAGAAATCTCGTTAAAATATTGCTGAATTAGATTTGTTCAGACAATAAAATGCAACCTAAGATGATGTCAAAAATAACTAGATTGTGAGCTTTATACAGTTAAAAATCACGAATTAAAAGACAGCGGAACACAAAAACTACAGACAGAAGAAAAGCACAACTAAAACTTTTTCAAAAATATTTTTTTAAACACCACCACCATTATTATCAGTACAAATATTAAATTATGTTGCTGCTTTACACACTACCATGAATGGTAAAACCATAGTCCCTGAAACATGATAACAAGTACGAGTTTATAGATGACACATAATATCGACTATATTGGTTGTCCGTAGCTGTCCAAACAAATAAATTATAATAAAAATTCAACCCTGTCTTTCATGAATATACTAGACGCGTTGATTTCGTTGCTATATTTCTTAAACTTTATTTCAGTCTCGCTTCGATCGTAATTCATACTATCCCATTAAGTTTACGACTCCAAGTTTTGTTTCGAGTTTAAGTACATGAGACGTCTGTATGCGGTTTCTTATATTATAGTCTATTTGCATAGCTTGCGTCGTAAAAAATTTAAGTGTCGACTTTATAGACACCTGAATAAATAATTTACTACGTTCTGTGATATTAATTTAAAAGATTGAAAATAAACATGAATGTATGACTTCAGTATAAAATTGAAAACCAGAAGTGCACGACTCATAATGCTCATTCCTTCGACGAAAAGAAGAATATTATTTTAGTTTTTCGTTAATAACTATTAAACAATGCTAAATCATATCACCATTTTCAATACCAATCTCATCATAGTAGATCTAGCTAGTAAAAATAATACGTTTAAATTAATTAAGTTACACAAGCTATCGTGTTTCAACCGAAAAAAAGTGTTGATTGACGGGAATTTTCTTTTTATATTTCTACATTTCTTTACAGTTTATTTATGTTACAATCACGTTTTACCAGTGACAGTATTAACCTCAATAAAATAACCTAAAAATGATGTGCTTATTTAGCATATTACGTTGTACCTACTATCAATCGTGTCCTTAATTAAATAGTTGCGGAATCAAGGACAAACAAATTTTTTGATCGCGAGTGTAGGTTCACGGTAAGTAGATTAAGAGCTTTCTCGTAGATAATCCTCATTCCAGGAATTTATTTAATCCTGAAGATCTTGATTGAAGAAAGAAAGAAAAAACATTTATTTCTAGAAAAAGGTACACACACAAGAAGAAAACACAAAATAGAAGAAGAAAGAAAGTACGATACATAATAAAATTAGACATAAATGAGACGCCATGTTTGTTGAGAATCTGGTACTGTGTATGCACTGCATTTCCAGAAAAGGGTCTTGACTCAGCTTTCTGCCATAATCGCAGCAAGCTGCGACTACAGCGCTGGTATTCTGTCAAGATTGACTGATAACATTTTAAATATCTACTGATTACTGATTTTCTTATCGACAATTTAAGTTTCTATTTTATATTTTCTTTATATGTACGATACAATAAATATTTTTTATCCAAATAATATTATCATGCTAATTTTAATCAGGTTAGGCCTTTTAAACTGCCGTCTATAAATAAAGATGAGGTAATTATCTAAACGACAAGAATAAACCTTCTTTTTTATCTTTCTATTTACAGACACAGACTAAATTAAAATTTCCCATTTTAATCTCACAAATATAAATACAAATTTTCCATTCAAATCAATACCAAAGAACCACATTGTTTCATTTACAAATAACAGGGGAATATCTAAACAAATATTGCAATGAATGGAAACCGAGCTTCGTTAAATAAACGAAAAAGTAAATGAAAAAAAGTATATTTGAGTAAAGTCTAGCGCGCTTTGCAATTTGTTACTTGTATCTGATACTTGTTAACATGCAAATATTATTTGAAATGATTGCAAAATATTTAATTTTGCTTTGAAGGTAGCAAGCTAATTATGAAAGAAAAAAGTGTAAGAAATTGTATCGAGTTATGATAGTAATCTGTATTCATATCAAGGTAAACTTGATCATATTATGATATTAAACCTGTTTCAAAATACTTCAGTCTCAAAGTGATAGCTTAATTACAGACTACACTTATTTATTGTACACTTCTATTTAAATTGGCACACTCGCATATAAATACTGAGTATATATGTGTGGTGTAAACACACTCGGATAATATAATATTTGTTTATACGTATACATTTACATTTGTAGGACGCTATAAAATAAGCATAATTATGAAGATTTGCTTTTGAAAACATAACTTTGAAACAATCAGGAGATTGTAATGACTGTTATGTTTCTTTAAACATCTAAAACAATCAAAACAACTGGATCTTCCTTATTATTCTTATATAATCTGTTACCTACATTGCTATCTAAATAAACTGTCCTTCTTCTAATTCAATTATGCCATACAAACGACTACCAATTCCATTGAATCCCGCAAATCACAAACTTGACGAGGAACTTTCGAAAACTCTTCATAATCGCTATGCAGCCATCGACTTAAGGCCAGTGCATACAATCAGCACGTTTTGTACGGAACACTCGTTTGCCGGCGCGAGGAATTCAAGTGTCATTATCGTTGAAATGGCAGTTAAGAAACACAGGAATTCAGTTTTGCTATAGTGCACAACTGGGTTTAACTAGGTGTCGTTTTTAACTGAGCTGTGGATGTGGAAGTTTGGTTTTTATGACGGAGTTAATTATGAATTAATAATACAGGGTATTTGTGTTATTTGGATTTTGGAAATAGAGCTCTACGATCAAGAGATTCTGAACTCAAACATCATACTCAGTTCAACGGAGAAAAATTTATAGTATTTGTAGTTGATATACTCTGCGAAGATATCATTCTAAAATAAAAGAAGCGATACATTTAATAACAACCGAAAAAAGTTATCGAATGTCATGCTTTTTATGGTATTTATTTTTTAACGCGCTATATTCCTATATTATGTTTTGTCATGAAATAAATAGCTGTCATTTTAATATGAACGTACCCATTTATCTGTTTAAATGTCTTCCTAATCTTATTACACCATCCTTCAGTCTATATTTAAACTAACCGGAACAGAAATTTCTATTATAATAGTGAATTCAATCGTTCTCATTCTTCAATAGCAATAATCGGAATTCCTTAAGAATATTCAATACTTTATCGTGAACGTATAGACGCGAAGCGGTTTCAAAGAAACTCAATTTAATGAGCGTCTATTGAATTATTATTTCATGGTTTATTTATTTGTGAAATAGAATGTAAGTTCCGCAAGTTTCTCGTATCAAACAAGATTAAGGTTCTGAGAATATAACTATAATATAATACAGAAAATAGTAAAATTGATATTAATAGGTAGTATAGAGGGTATTTTGTTGTACATGTATTATCTTATATACCTACCTACAGTAATGTATGTAATGTCCTCTCTCTTTGGATTCTATATCAACCAATACGTTTCAAGAAATTCTAAGCTTATTACGCCCGTACATATACGTACGGCGGCGGCGTAATAAGCTCCATCAAATTTATCGTCATTATACAGGTAATTTTGATCCGACAGCAATTATACACAGCCCTTTTATTGAACTTATAGGTTTCATACATATTATGTCACACTAAGAGCAGGTTTATATATAAGCTTTTTGAAGAACAACACGTCTGATAGTCTCACGTCAGACTTCACTATAATTGTTAAGATAAACAGATAACGGTGAACGACTTTGTGATTTTAAACGACAAATTACTACTGCATATCTTCATGACTAGTTAATTGTTACTATATAACTGTATCTTACTGTATACTTGTTGCGTTAGTTCCATTTCATAACAGTATCACACACCAATTCCTTTCATCCCTATTTCAAACCAAAAAAACAACCGAGAGCATCCCTGATTCTAAAAGCTCAACCATTTAGAACGAGCAAACACATCTGAAATTGTAAAAAGGCTCATGTAGAAAGGCTATTAATCACAACATCTGTAGACAACATTTATCATACAACTCTGTGCTTTTATTAATGTCGGACATTTTTCCAATACTCCGACAATTTAGGCTTTGGCGCAATCAATTTTGCCACTTGAAACCGTTGTGGGCATTAGATTGATGTTAGGTATCTGTTTATATTTTTCCCTTAGTACTAATGATTGGGAAGATAAATTTGTCTTTTGTATCGGAGGATACATTGAGGAATAACAGCTGTTCAATAATAGGTAGTTTTTCTTCATCATACCATAACAGTTCCGTTGTATAAGTTAAGGTTGTTGTATTTGTATTTGTTCGCGAACATATTTAAATATTTCGTATTTAAGACAAATTAGTGGAGATCCAATATGTATGATTTATGCAAATATCATGGATACATTTAAGGGAGGATTATGGCTTTAAAATAATAGGAGACCAATAGTCATAAGCTGACGATGTTGATATTTTTCAGTAAAAATAAATATAATAGTGAAGACGGAATATGGTATACCTGTTTAAGTCATCCCAAACAAATAAAGTATAAACCACCTGCAGTTAATACATTGGTCCTCTAGACAACAATTATTCAAATCCTAAATATCTTTTCCGTTGCGATTAATTCACCCCCTCATTTATCAAACCGCATCTGCTACATTATAACGTCGTAGCACTCGTAGCAATCGCGTAGCACGTAGCCGGCAGTGTAGCCACAGTTCTACGTGCCGTCTTGTAAGTTACGAACACTACTCAGATTTCATACATTTCTATGTAATCTGTGCTGATATTTGGAAGTGCTTTATTTGTCGTACAAACGTGATATGTATGTAGCTAGTATGTAATTATTTTAAAGACGATTACGTGAGTGTATAAACGTGGAAAAACTATTTTTTTATTTTGTTTGTTTAATTTTAATATAAATAAGATGGTTATTGCTCAAGATAAACAGCCCTGTTACAGACAAATTGTTACATAGTTATTTACTAGAATAATAAAAATAACTATATTATTCGGTATTAAAAGATAAGAAAAATAATGCGTAGAAATTTTTGTTACTTGCTTCTTTACTAATGAGCCTAATTCCTTAGGTACTGCTAATAGCAAATCACTCAACGCTAATCTTCCAAGTTTACAAAAGTTACTACTAAGCTAGTATAGAACTAATGTTAATTAACCTAAGTATTTAATTAAATTTAAGCCTAATGTAACGATTTAGGGTTCGTATAAAGGATATATCATATAGTTTTCTATCGATCACGAGGCTTAGTTAAAAGAACTTGTTATTGTTTGACCTGTTCTGAATTAATACATTTACACATTGTAGTTTTAGTTTGTGTGAAGTTGATTTTACAAAAACAAATTAGCATAATCAATCCATCAATTATTTAAAACTACGAAACGCTACGTGGTTTTTTAATAGATAGAGTGATTCTCGACGAAGGTATATAATTTATTGGGTTTTAAACATAGCGGGGCAAGCCGCAGGCAGAGAGCTACTGTATTGTAATGATGATGTATTGAAACCTGTTGTTATTACCCGACTACGGCAAAGCAAAAGGAGGGTTATGATTTTGACAGGCTATGTATTTATGTATGTATGTATGTATGTATGTATGTATGTATGTATGTATGTATGTATGTATGTATGTATGTATGTATGTATGTATGTTCATCTGTTTCCTCGTAACTTCTAAACTACTTATCAGAATTCGACAAATGACATATCATTAGAAGCGTCTTAATTGTCTGCTGGTTATAGGCTATATGGGGTTTCACAAAATCTAATGTGGCGCCCTCTAGCGGACAAAACATACAGAGTAAAAAAATAAAGTTAAGATAAATATGCCGTGTTTGGTATCATTTGAAAGCTTTTTACTTGCACATTTTGAATATATATATATTACTAGCATTTGCTTGTGACTTTACCTGTATTCATGGGCTGATTGCATATAATTCACATCTTTTCGTTCATAGCTTCTTTATTAGTTCATCAATTTAACTTTTGTTTTATACTTTTTCAGCGTCGTTTTTTGTCGTAGTTGGGTTTTAGTTGTTTTACTTTTTATCTTGTTTTAATTCAAGTATTATTATTTTTTAAATACATTTTATATTTATAATATGACTAACCATTAATTCTAGTAACTGCTTTACTTTCGTAGCCTTTAAATCGTACCATATTTGATACCTCAATAGAAATAGAATCTTTATTGAAAAAGTTTTAAAATAATACAGTTTATATTTGGGGAAATTAAAGCCTGTGTTTAGTTCAGAACTGTGACAATAAAATATAATATATAGTATATAGTTAGTGGAATAGGCAATAGACGGTGGCAGATGACAGACGTCGCGTTCTCTTGCTTTAGACCGTCCGATCGGATGGACGTTCACCATTTTGCGTAGAAATAATTGTTAACATTTAATATTAGATTTTGATTGTTCTTTGGAAGTATTTTGTTTAAGATATAGAAACTATATATTTATCGCTGCAGATATAGAAACTATCTTATCTTACAGAAAAGAGCCATTCGCTCTTTATATAATTTACGTGCTCGGGACTCACTAAGAGATCATTTTAAGAATACTGGTATCCTTACTGTACCATCACAGTATATATTTAATAATATTTTGCATGTACACAAAAGCTCTGACTTACACACAAGAGTAGGAGATAGACACGATTATGGCACAAGGAACAGGAATAGAATTGAAATGCCATTTTTCCGATTAGCTAAAGTTAAAAATTCATTTATGGGTCAAGGTATACGCTTATACAATAGAATTCCTCACAATATTAAAGAGTTTAGTAGTTCTAAATTTAAAACTTACATAAAAAATGTACTAGTTCAGAGAGCGTACTACAGTATTCAGGAATATATGGACGATAAAGACCCATGGAGGGTTGTCGCGTAAAAACCACAGGACAGTTCTTTGGCATATTATGTAGTTAGATATAAGTTACATATTATGTAAATTTATTGACATTATTTTAAAAGAGAACTATGGAGTTTCTTGCCGATTCTTCTCCATAGATACTGCTTTCCGAATCGGTGGTAAATGTTAAAAATACTATGTAATGACGATTCGAAAGTGCTACTAAATAGTAGTCTAATTGAATAAATGAATGTTTGAGTTTGAGTTTGAAAGAAAATAAGAAATAACCGTCTAAAAGGCCAATTATATCAATAAAAGAAAACCACACATATCAATCGCCAAACAACTCACCTAAACAGCCGTAGCCGTCTACATGCAGCACGTAGCCCGGGCCACAGCCACACTCGTATGTCCCGTCGTGCAGCTCGCGACACAGCTGCTCGCAGGGGCTGCCTTCCCCGCACCGCCCTGGAATGTGGACTTTTGTTATGAGATATCTATACTATCTTAATATATATAAATCTCGTGTCACAATGTTTGTCTTCAATGGACTCCTAAACCACTTAACCGATTATAATAAAATTCGCACACCATGTGCAGTTCGATCCAACTTGAGAGATAGGATAGTTTAAACATGTAGGTACCACGGGCGAAGCCGGGGCGGACCACTAGTAATATTATAAAGCTGAAGAGTTTGTTTGTTTGAACGCGCTAATCTCGGGAACTACTGATCCGATTTGAAAAATTATTTCGGTATTAGATAGCCCATTCATCGAGGAAGGCTATAGGCATCACACTGACCAACAGGAGCGAAGCCACGCGGGTGAAACCGCGGAACGCAGCTAGTGTACTATAAGTTCAAATGAGAATTAGATCGATTCCACTCACACACAAACTTATGATATACATAGGTGCATACATAATATGTTTATTAGAATTAAATAATTCCTAAGTTAAGGAATAACGTGTGTTTAATTTTATAGACTCGACTAATTTATGAATTCTAAGTAGGTAACTCGCCACTAACACATTTAGGTCGGTCATTTACGTCCCTATTTTTACATGGATCGCATTATTCTGTGCTATTTCGAGAAAATCAGCAAATACACAAATATAGGTAGATTAAAATATTGTATGTAGGACCTAAATTATAAATTAAGTTGTAAAATATTCTACAAATATACGATTTTAGCATAAACATCAAATACGCAAACGAAGCCTAAAAGGTTGTTTCCATGTATAAATCCCGAAATAAAGTTATAAATATTTAGTCCATTTATGCTGATACGTTAAACAACACGATAAATATTCAGAATCTATAGTAACGAAAATAAAATCTAAAAATGGAATAGGCCAATGAATTCGCAAACAATTCCAAGTTATCAAACGACATTTAATCGAACGGTGATAATAAACAACTGAGTTTACCGATATATCGATTTTGATAAAAATACAAAATGTCCGATGGTTTTTGCGCCGAAAATTGCTAAAGATTTTTCCTGCTAGTATGATTAATGGCACGGACTATAAAATTGTTCAAAGAGCGAACCGATATTTAGTTCAATATGGCTTTATATAAAAATGGTATGAAATAACCGTTGAGATTTTTAAGCATATAAATTAATTGGTGTATGTAAAAATTAATGTATCTACACCAATTTTTATTTATAATAGCGTAAAGCTTTAATGATCTACTGTATATTAATAAACATAGTTATTATGTTACAATAGAGATATTTCATAATGAACAAGGACTTTCAACGAACAATATCTCCCAGGCATATCGCTAGCTAGTCAAGACGTCATAAAATTAATAGACCCATTCCAATGGACCTCAGCTAGACGTCATTCAAGTAGGGACCGCAGACCTAACTACGAACTATCTGGGAACATTTGTCTTCATGTAAAATAATAGAGCTGTCGGATTGACGTGGGGCGATTACGGTATGATATGAGGATTTGGGATGTTTACTTTTTATGAGAATATTCTACGATGTAGAGGGGATTGTTACAGTGAGTGGTTGCTATAGCAACGCGGTTAGCAAAAAAATCATTATTATCATCTAGGTTTGAACATATGAAATCCGCCCAAAACATTTGGAAAAAAGTAAATACATTCGGCGCATTGCATTGTAATAAAGTATAGGTGCCATCGCGATATATGGACAGATCGCTCTAAAATACGAGATATAATAAAGATAGTAGGTTATAGAATAAACGTTAATTTTATCCTTGTATAAAAGCAGTGACTCTGGTTTGCAAAGTACTTATTTAAGTAATACTTTACCCTGTTATTATTACGAAAGTGAAACTCCTTAGACGGCAATTAATTAATGAATAAACGGACGAGGTTTGAAAGTAAGAACAAACTAGTAAAATAAATGTTTAGCGTATTTCTTTATTAGATACTTTTACAAATTTTAATAATTGTAAATTGTTAAATATCATAGACCATGATAATTAATAATCATGGCTTGAGTATATTAATACAAAAGTAAATAATACAAAAAGAAAAATAATTAAACGCAAGGAGAAATAGAAAAAGAGCATTAAAAAGTTTCCCTTCTGCCACATGTCGGTAAACGTCATACAAGTGCAACGTATACGTGTACTGCAGAGCAATTTAACTTTCACTTGAACTACGTTTGACAGTCTTCTTGAAAAGCTTATGATTAAAGTGTACTGTCTCGTTGTGGGGTATAAAGATGCATTTTACCTCTATATATTGATAGTTTTTTGTATATCCTATTTCGTAATCAACTATACCTACTCGAGATCGAGGTTACAATACATATAATACATGCTTTTAAACAACGGCTTCGCCCCGTATTCAAAGCAAATTCCCATGGGATAGAGATGTTTCAACGCAGTAAAAAGAAGTACATGTTACTCTATATAGTTCTATACCTCCTATGCAGAAATAATCAAAATATTACTCCGTTACTACTTGATAGAAAAAATAATAAGCAAACAGATAGAGGATGTGTTTAATAGATAGTTAATACTCTCTTGACTCGTGGGTTTTCAATGCTTAGTAACCAGACTCTTAAGTCACCAGCCCCCCTAGACAAGTGGCTTTCTATTAGCGTAAAGTTCAATAGAATGGATTATGAATGTATGAGATTGACGTAATCAATCGTCGTCGTCGTCGTAATCAAACGTCAATCTCATACATTCATAATCTATTCTATTGAACTTTACGCTAATAGAAAGCCACTTGTCTAGGGGGGCAGAGAAGCCAAAGTCTTAAGAGACCAGAGAAGTGATTTGAAAGTCCAATAATTCTACGCTCGTATAGTTTTACAATCGCAAAGTCCAAATTGATTAGAGCAATGACCTGAAAGTCTATACATAAAATGCCTAAGAACATTTGGCTAACCTTATTAGCACTATTTCTATCCGTATTAACTATTCACGCTAAGAACACACATCGCTCCTTGTCACGCGATACATTACTGGAACAGCCTTTGTTTTGTAGGCGATCCGTCTTCACCATGTGGCTAATTGTAAGGATAGTGTATTTCTCTAGGAAATTACATGTATAATACAATCTGCATGACTTTGCTTGGTTGGAGAATAATTTTGTGAGAAAGGTTAGCAGGTACTGGTACTAACTCTATGACTTCTCATTGTTGTGATCTAATTTCTTTGCGTACAAGAGTTAACATACTTTAACGGAAATTATAAAATATAATGTATTATGAAAATGTATCGGGTTGATGAATATTGCATATTTTTTAGACATCAAAAAGTGCGATTCGTTCACGTGTCGATTTAGCATGACCGTGGCCTCGTTACATTGCATCAAATACCATGATAAATATATCTACTTATAATATAAAACATATGTTTTTTAAGTAAGTTAAGTCCAAATTTGGATGCAATTTGGAAGAGAAGAAACTTTAAGATAATCTGAGGAGCAACAGAAACTATTGAGTGCTTTTAAAAGCTCGGTTTCAACCCGCTATTTGGTGCAAGGTATCGTAGGAATCTCTCAGGCGGCGAATGTTTGATCAATGCGTCACACCTTCGATGACATACGGTGCAGAAACGTGGACATTAACTAAAAAAGTTACTCACAAACTGCAAGTAGCTCAACGTTCAATGGAACGTGCTATGCTCGGTATCTCCCTTCTAGACCACATACCAAATAGAACAATCAGAAAACGTACAAAGGTTACTGATATTGTTCTCAAAGTATGCCAACTCAAGTGGAGATGGGCAGGCCACATGTGCCGAAGAAGTGACGGACGATGGGCGTTAAAAGTAGCGGAATGGAGACCATGGAGTGGTCGACGTAAGCCAGGCAAACCGAAAGCACGGTGGTCCGACGATATTTCTAGAACAGCGGGTAAATCTTGGATGCGTCTGGCCAAAGACCGCAAAGAGTGGAAAAAACATGAGGAGGCCTATACCCGACTATGGGTGAATTAAGGCTTAAAAGAAGAAGAAGAAGATCGTAGGAATCGGATTTCGCTTTAGAGGTGTTCCAAAAGGTTATTTTACGAAACACGTTTGCACATTTTAGTATTTGTTTTGTTGATTTTTGCGTTTTGCTTTCAGTAGAAAAGGTAAAGTTGAGCAGAATTTTATAACTTGTTTTTTTCAAACGAGTTTTTCATAGAAAAGTGTATTTAAAATTAACATAAAAGTATAAATGACTCTTTTATATTATGATAAGAAAGCCCAAAACTTATTCGTAGACTTAATAGAAACATTAAATAGTTATATTCATGTAAATTTGTAGTTGGAATTTTTTGGGCTGACCCAAAAACTTCTATAGATTGAATTATTCAGATTTTTAGAATCCTTTAGTTTCACGATTCTGAGAATTCTGCATAAATAATAGGCAAAATTGGCTTTCAGGTAAAACATATACCTTAGCCGAATACGTCCATTACGGGTAAATATACATAATTTTCCTAAGTTCTTAAACTTTATTATAATGACACCATCAAATTTTATAGAATAAAATGAAGGATTACAAAGAGCTGAGAGATTTAAATAAAAGATTAGGTAGACAATCTTATCGGCACCATAAAAGTAAATGGCATTCGTCGCTTCCTGTGTTAACATTATATAAAAGAGATATTGATTAAAGATACGGGTCTCGTTATCGTATGCGTTAATTATTATTTTTGTAAATTATGCACCCTAAAACACTAAAGATAGACTTGAATGTTATGAAAAATAACTAGTTAAGTTATGAAACTCAAGTATCTATATATCAACATACAACTTAAACAAAATCTTATTGTATGTTTTATTTTACGCAAGTTACCTTTTAGCGCGATTTATTCATTTTAATTATTTATTCCCGACGTTTCGAACTTTACAGAAAGCGTGGTCGAGGGCAAACTGATGATGATATGTCTTAACAGTGCTACAAATCTATATGTTGTTGTTATTTATAGTACCTAACATCTACCATAGCGGTTCTAAAGGTGGACTACAAAACAAAGGGTTAAAAAACATACTGGATTTGGATACATCGCGTTGAAAATCCATTAAAAATACATTTGTTATTTCTAAACTTTTATCTAAAATCACTGACAAAATCAGTAGGTACTACAAGATTCAGATCTCGTCATCACTACAGTCTACATGCAATTGGCAAACCATCCGAAATCATCAAGCATTAATCACATAATTAGTATAATTAATACATGTTGACGTATTAATGTGTTAATTAGCTACAGGTTATAATTGGTGGATCCTAATCTTCAACGTGATTTACGTCGACTCATTTATCTGCATTATGTATGTTATGTTTGCTTTGAAGAAGATCAAATACGGTAAAATTAAAAATATATGTATTTCGTAGAGCGATTGTTAGATGGAAAATATTTGGTTGAATTGTTATTACATATTACGTTATAATTTATATTGTCGACATGGATTGTTTTTGCTATCATTGATTTTGTTGATAGTTTACATACATTTATTTATATTTAAAACAAACATCTCAAACTTCCGTTGTTTTAGTCGTCGTAAAAAGATTATGAAAACAAAGTTTTGTATTATTATTATTTGCAATTTAAATAAATATATATTAAAGATTATTTTTAATACAAGTAGGTTTATACATTTGTAGTATTAACTATTAACTAATTATTCATACCACAAATAATTTATAATATTAAAAAAAAATAGCAACAGACTTTATTTCTATTATGTACAATCTCGTCGAACTTGATTAAAATTCCCTTGAAAACGAACTACATATTTTATAGCCAAAATCATTTGGTAACAATTTATTTCCTCATATTCAGGTACCTTAATCTCCTGCATTGTTTGTTCTAATCAAATGTTTTCTTTTGCCATTTTTGCTTTAATTACATCCCCGTTTCCCCATCGATTGTTACAATTCTTTGAATACGATGTAATGGAATCACGATCATTGAATTACGAAGGTTGTTACGGTATGATCAAACGAGATTGGAGAAAAAAACACTGGGCCTTTTCGGAGCATCCGAACTAGTTGTTATGAGACATGTGTATGTCTCAATCTTTCTTTTGTAATTATTTGGCATTTGTTACGGAACCCCGTCGCGTCTTTCCAAACTATACAAGGCCAGTACGCAACGGTGTGAAACTAATCACGTATAGTTTGGAAATAACTTTTTTACAAAGTTCTTCCAATCTATACAACAGCAGTACGCAAATACTTGCAAATACTCGCGTATACTTTGTAGTGAAGTAAGTAAGAATAGCGCTCCAAAACATACAGCGCCAGTACGCATGCGGACTAATGGTGTATGTTTCGGAGTAAGCGCGGCGTCTTTCCATTGCTCGCGTTTATATTATTGTATTGCTGTTTTGAAATCTATTATTAAAATGCATGTGTATTGTGTATATAATGTTGCGTACTGATCGTATATTTTTTGTACTTATCGAGGATGCTTGTGTCTTCGTTCCCGACTATACTGCACGACTTACAACTGACATTAGTGCTAAAATGTAAGAACTAAGAATCTAATAAGTCCAGAAGAAGACGATTGCGAGGCGACGGAGCCCCGCTTCGCGGGTCTCCTATTTTTGTGTAGTTAAAAAAAACACGAACCTAACCTAACCCATAGGTAACCCTTATATCTGTTACCTATTTATTTTTCTAAGCTTACCTAATAATATTTTTATTCCATATTTTACTGAATCAATCAAGAAGAATAAAAGAAGATAGTACAAGTCTTTGATTGCCTTTATATTTATTATTTCGCTCAAGCGTAAGTGATGTTAGCTATATTTAGTTATACATATTTTGCGTACTGATCGTGTATAGTTTGGAACGAAGAAGCAAGCATCCGCGTTACAAAGTATACACGATCAGTACGCAAAATTCGTGTATATATTGTAATAACAAACTTAAAAACAGCATTACAAAGTATACACGAGCAGTTTCCTATGGTTGCGTTCTGGCTATGTATAGTTTGGAAATACGCAACCCCGTCTAGTCAATAGGATAATCAGTAGGTACCAATTCCAATTTTACACATGCAATATATTATTTATAAAATTAGGTAAGTTCTTACGTTGCTAACACATAAGTATTGTTCTATAAAATAGAAACCAAACAAAAAAATTAAACTTGAACTATTTTTGTATGTGAATAGGTTTTAACGAAAACGTTAACTTCACAATATATTATTGTTACGATTTTTGTAATATTTAAACATTCATGATATACTGGTAAAAGTACAGTATAACAGATCAGTAGCAGGTGGTGACAAATAAAAAACTTCGCGGTCTGACAGGATACTAATCACCGAAGTGTCTGTGGGGAAAATCGATAAAACTGATGTGAAATGCATCTGCCCCATACTTTTCCGATCATGGGAGTTTCACACTTTTTCTATTTTTATAAATGATTCATTTTGATGAAGCTCATGTCCACGATCGCCGTAGTGTTTGAAACATAGTTTGAAACGTATTTGTCGGGATAAACAATGAATAAATCGCGTTTAAAATCCGTTAATAAGTAAATGAATAAAACTCGAGTAACAAAATATAAGAAGATAATATAATCATTGATTAACAATTTCCATAGGTATAGAACGAAATACCTCATTTTAAAATACGCAATTGTCACCTGATTATACATTTGTACGTAACAAATGTTTAAAATTACACACACGAATCAAAATGCCATTACGTAATTTACCGTATTTACCAAAGTCAAGCTTGTAAATCATTTCAACAATTAGGCACTACCATGCGATACTAGTTTACGTGATTTCACAATTACCCACCCATTATTTTAATAGTTACAAATATTTTTTACAGCTCACACGGACACACAAAAGGACTTTTTATCTGTTCTTTTCCATCACGTTTGACTAGTCTTTCTCTGGTCGGACTGGTCCACTTTACAAGTGACCACTACCATAGCAGAAAATCATTTTAATAAAGAAGTAGTTTATTTATGTTCCTATGGTTTTATTGATTGGTCAATGAAATTTGGCCGCCTTGTATTAACCACCCTTAGATTCCTCCGTCTTAGATTTCATTTGCAGTGGAGACAATAGACTTGGTCTTTCAGAAAACAAAGGATGACTTATCTCTAAAGACAATCAGTAGGTCTACCATGAGTTTACGCACACGATACTCGCTAGCGATTGTAGTAAGCGGTTTGTATGAAATTTGGTACAGCGCCCCCTAGTGTGCCGTATTAGAACTAAAAAGCCTACCATGAGGTGCATTATAGTATACTACAGTAGATAACGTATAGTAAACTATACTACACTCGCTGTAGTAACCATACAATTTTTGCACCATGAGTTCTAATTTTGACATATGTCATAGTTTATAACTATTCGATGATAGATACGTCATTCACGGAAAATAATCTCGTGAACTATTCACGTTTACTATTGTAGTTACGTCAGACGATTTAACTATGTCAACTCATGGTAGGGGTACAGTAAATGAAACGTGAAATACCCATAAGGAGATACGGAACAATACAATACCATTAGGTCACTTGCTTTTAATGACCTACCATATGAAAACTGACCTCTTCCTTGGTGTAGTGGTTGACGAATAAGCGTAGAAGCGAATTGACGACCGAGCGTAGTAGAGACGAAGAAAAAAAATGTCTCGATCTGGCAGGAGACAGAAGGCTGATCACCTACTTTTACCTAAAGCAAATCGATCACTGAAACAGATGTATCCATAATGCCCCTTACCCTACTAGAGGACACGAGACTTCCTTCACTTATAAGAAAACCTATAAAAATTGTCTACAATACGTCTAATTCTATTTTCTTTGCTTGCTATAGTTATCCTGAATACGCCTGCTCATGGCGAGTAATGAAATCACACCGCTCACTGAATCAGGTAACACATTTAGGGTTGCCAGATGGCCGTGAAATCCGGGAAGTCGATAAATTGAGAACATAACAACGTGGTAATAAAGTTATGCACCAGGCTGTGAACAATTTTGATTTTTACTGTAATAAGTTTCACACAAATTTTCTTGGTGACTTATCCTCAAGTAATAAATTTTTAAATATTATGGACAGCATTGCTGTTAACCATTATAAAATATATCATCACATAATTTAAAATATACTGTATTAGATAGGTTTTGTCATAATAGTACTTAATAGATAAGACTTGTTACTATTCGATTTAGTTTCAAGACACGATACTCGATAGTCTTTTTTGGCGCACGTATCCACACATTAATTTATGTTTTAGTACTTTAATTATATATTTGGCTTGTATTAATTTTTGACGTGACAACGTCTTATAATTCGTTAGAGCCGGATGCACGCACGAAAAAACATGACTCATGCGGCGTTACCTCGCTCTGAGGCGTCCCATGTAAGGCTTGATGTGCAAGCGAGAGCGCGGAACGAGCGACAAAGAAGCACAATCGGACGTTGTCACGTTCTACTGTCGTCAGTAAACCGACTTTACAGACAACCAATTTTTTAATATTATTGTTGTGTGTTTTTGTGTGTTGAAATAAATATTTCTTTCTTTCTTTCAATGCCTTATACTGTATACATGATAATTCTGTGTCCAGTTTTATACTAGCGGAACTCCAAGATGTCACCCCTTGTAATGTATCTGGCAACCCTAAACACATTTGGTCTATTATTACGGTACTGATCAAACGGAATTGGTTACAAAAAGATTGGCGAGGCACAAGCGTTCAAGGCTTTATGGTTCGATTGCTGTTTTAGAAATGTTTCGTTGAAATAAAAGACTGTAACGATATATTCAGCTAATTTTGATTTTACGAAGTATCAGATTGGAACAACAATCATAATTGTTCGCAATTAATGCTTGTTGCTATTTCAAGCGTTTAAGTTAACAATACTTGAAGCTATAGAACAAGTGAAATGGAATCCCGTTTAGCGATCAATTACATATTAATTAAAAATATTGATATATTTTGAAAACCACATTAAATTTATATCGAATGTTTTAATAACTTTTTAAACACATAGAAAAGGATTGCTCCCAGAAAATAATAGATATTCAACCTTATTGACTTAATATCATTTAAAAAGTGTTAAAAATATTTAAATTTCTAAAGAATTGACACAGTTAATTTGCACAAGAGTCTATATTTTCACCCGTTTTCACGTAATAACTTTAATGGAGACAACAGAAGTTATAGCTATGAAGTTTGCAGTAGTGCTTAAGTTGTTAAGTAATGAATTTGCTAACAAACGGGAATTATAATTCCTGCAACTTTTTGTACCTACTGTAGTTTATGAAATGTCTTACATTCATACAGTGTATCTAGATAGTATAAAATACTAGCGGTCCGCCCCGGCTTCGCCCGTGGTACATATGAAAAATAGATGTTGGCCGATTCTCAGACTTACCCGATATGCACAGAAAATTTCATGAGAATCGGTCCACCCGTTTCGGAGGAGTATATGCAGACTAACATTGTGACACGAGAATTTTATATATAAGACTAGCGGCCCGCCCCGGCTTCGCCCGTGGTACATATGAAAAATAGATGTTGGCCGATTCTCAGACTTACCCGATATGCACAGAAAATTTCATGAGAATCGGTCCACCCGTTTCGGAGGAGTATGCAGACTAACATTGTGACACGAGAATTTTATATATGTATAAGATAAGATGATTATCTATCATCGCGTATGTGATAATAATTATTTTTCTTTTAGGTTATATTTTGTTGTTCGTGTTTGAAAATAGAAAAATGTGTTGTGAAAAACATAGACAATTTGCTAATTTGACCTTTCTACGCGTACCATGTGTTTAACGTACATACAAATCATCATAAATTAGTCTCGCATAAATACAGAAATATCCATCAAATTACAACCCTATAATTTCTAAATAACAATTACACAAAACGAACAAGCTAGCAAAATTATAGCTATTAACATTCAAATTTCCACAGCCATTACCATTTAAATTTCTTATAAATTATATAATAATTCAATTAAGAAAATAACGGAGTCGATCTAGAACATTCTGGAACATTCGTTTAACCGTCTATTGTTCGTTGCTTTAATTTGTGATAAGGGTAAAACGGGCTCAAATTGTGCAAGATATTTGATCAAATTCCAAGATTTTCGTAACAATGTTATTCTATAATTATAATTACTCTCTATTAAGCTATTTTCGTGATTGTACCGTTTAATGTGAATAGAATTTTCCAGAACCCTTTAACGATATAAAATTCATTAGATTTCGTTCGTTAATAAAATATCTGAACTAGGTAACATTTTAGTCTTCATTTATTTGTTGATGATACATATTAAACCTCTAAACCAGAAGATTATGATAAATAGGTAACAAATTATGTTGTCTTGTTTTTCATTTCTATTCTCTATGAAAATTATTTGAGATTTACGGACGTAACTTAGCGGGTTGAATGGTTTCTATTATTTGTTAAATACATAAATAAACCATATTATGGTTTCTACAACACATGATAGCATTTATTTATTTAACTATTCATTTATTTTCTTAAACTTGGGCAAAACGTTATGGCAAATGATCAACATTAGCAAGACATACTCATACGCGTGTAATGTCATTTTGACAGTTCTGACAACTAACATTCTGAGTGATAAAAATACAATAAATTTCATAGAGAATTCCGAATCGTATACAGAAAAAAAAAACTTTAATACTCCACTTATTCTGACTGTTCTCCGAAATTGCTTTATCATTTTGATATGAACTGCATAAACAGATCATTGCTATAACAGTGAGTAGTTAACTAAGACTATAGAAAAAATATTTCGATTAAAAAAAAGTGTTCATTTAAGTTAACACACACCGCCCACATTTTATTAATAACATGACATGAAACACTACAACACATAGCTTTATCAACCCGAATTTCAATCAAACTAGAAACCCAGAGTTTCCAGTCATCTATCACTATGTATATTGAATAGAACATAAACAAGCTAGGTGTTCTAGCTCGATATAAGTAAGGAATGGCCTGGCGATAAATCTGTCCGTATTGATTTATTGTAAAGTTAGTACGGACAAATGTGCTCAGATTCCCAGCTAAAGTTTACTGTAGCAATATGGAACTTGGAAACAAGAGCTAAATGATAACGCTTTTGAATTCGAAATTATCAAAATAGCTTGCATTTTGTGTGCTCATTTGTGGATTTAGACGTGATCGTACATATAATAATCGACTGGGCCACTTATTGTGCAATCGTTGTCTTTCATACAAAAATAGTGAAATTAAATCAGAGACATTATGCAAAAAACGCTGGAATTTAACATCTTGTGAACATAATTATTTTCATGTTTACGCTCCCAAAAAATAAATATTAACGTTGGAAATGGCTAAAACATCGAAATATAAAGTTTATTATTGTTTATTTAATTTGGATTCATTTTAAACCTAAATATTTGCAAAAAGAATGAGCTAATTTCAGAACGTTATATTCGTTTCTTTAATTACACTAATTGGAAACCGTAAAAATGTTACGTAGTTAATTAGCCATTACAGAATACATATTTACGTTGTAAAACCTTACATATTATTTGGTTTGCTTTTGATTATATAAAACTTTATTTAGAACTAGCGCAGCGGTCCGCCCCGCTTCGCCCGTACACGTTTACGTTTTCTCTCCGTAAGAAGTATCCTCGCACTTCAAAGAATATTAAAAAAAAAGAATTAAGGAAATCGGTTGAGCCCTTCTCGAGTTTTGCGCTTACCAAACACATTTTGTAATTCGTTTTTATTAAATTATAGAAATATTGTAGAAATACAATGAGGAGGGGTCTGAAACTAAAATCAATGACGTCTTTAATCAACGCCTTCTATAAGCCACTTATGATTTAATGACGTCATTTAGCTCATCGATGTAGGGAACGGTTGAAATCACGTTGGGGTTATAATCCCTTTATTTAAAACTGTGATACTTATTAGTTACTAGCGGTCCGCCCCGGCTTCGCCCGTGGTACATATTTACGTTTTCTCTACATAAGAACCATCCTCGTACTTCAAGGAATATAATAAAAAAAGAATTATCGAAATCGGTTCAGCCGTTCTCAAGTTATGCGCTTACCAACACATTTTGGGATTCATTTTTATATTATAGATTACTATAATACTTAGTAGACATTTAAACAAATTAATGGAAAAATATTATACTGTCTGTATAACAAGTCTATTGTCTACAGTCTAAGCTTCGTTAACTTTTAGCTGGACGTTAAGAAAAAAAAACCAAATAAAAAATATATATAGGGTATAGAAAACAATAACTTTTGCTCTATCAACTAAGTATTCTCTAAACAAATTTTTTATATTCAAAGAAAGCTTCTACAATTTACAAAGTAAATTCGGGTCTTAAAACAAAAAGTAGTTTGTTAGGAATATTGATGACCGTCACCCAAATATTTGGCAGTTACAGGAAGTCGTAACTCAAAGGAAGGGTGATCGGTACATTTATTTAAACTTTCACAAAATTGCTTTGTAAGGTTATTGTTTACTAGTGGTCCGCCCCGGCTTCGCCCGTGGTACATATTTCGCAATAAAAGGTAGCCTATTGCTCAGGGTCTAAAGATTGTCTGTGCCAAATTTCATCAAAATCGGTCCAGTAGTTTAAATGCGTGAAAACCATACATACATATATACACACAAACCTTTCCTCTTTATAATACTAGTATAGATAATTTATTGTGCTAAATAAAAGCAATTAAATACGCGGTTTAATTAATGAATTATCCTACTATCCTATCCTACTAATATTTAAATGCGAAAGTTTGTGAGGATGTGTGTTTGTTACTCTTTCACGCAAATACTAGTAAACTGATTACAATGAAATTTAGCACACATATTGAAGGTTACCTGGATTAACACATAGGATAGGTTTTATCCCGGAAATCCCACGAGAACGGGAACTATGCGGGCTTTTCTTTGAAAACGCGGGCGAAGCAGCGGGCGGAAAGCTAGTATATTAAATGAAAATAATGGTTATTCTATACAAAAGGCAGTATTCGTAGGGTTGAAATAAACGGAGCGAGTTAATTTAGTTTCTTAAATGACACTAATTGGATACGTAGAATTGTTACATGGCTAATTAGTTAGCTATTATATAATGGTAATTTAACTGTCTCACCCGTCGCCCATTTTGTTATTCGATTCAGGGTCGATCAATACTTAGATATTTTATGGATTTAGCTTTAAAAAATACCTTTCGAATTTACTCAAATCCTCTGTTGTTTCTAGACACTTCACACCTATACATTATTTAAATAAAAGATAGTTAAAAAAATCTCTGTTGAATAAGATAAACTAAAAATGAAATTATTGTATTGTCACCGAATCTTGATAAGTGCACAAATTTTGAATTAAATCCGCCTGTTTAAAGTGGGTCAAAATCGAGTATAATATAAAGGTGGATAAGTGTATACAAACATACAGGTGAAGCTAATAAAAACGTGCAAAAGGGAAGAATCATGTAAAGTTCTAGGCTTCTAATAATAGTAGGTATATTGTACTTTTCGTTGAATATTTCTCAAATAAACCTAAATAAATAAATGTGACAACCATCAAGCGAAGTAGAGTCTCCAAAGTACTTTAAGTCACTAAAATTCCATCTAAAATGCATTTAAAAGACACACAGTAAGTTCTCACACGAAGCAATTCATCTAGATGACAATAAAACTGCAATGGCGCATTTAATTTCAATGAACACCTGTGTTACAATAAATGAAAAGCATTTAACTGTTTATGTAGCTGTATTTATAGCTGTAAGCGAATATGACCGTTATTACAACAGTATTAAGTACGGTTTTATGAAAACACTCGTAAAATTCTAATGATGGTAAGAAAATTGCTTTTATTTCGCATTTTTCGATTGAACCATAAAACTGCTATTACAGCTAGGGCATGCAGAACCGAGTCCGGTTCCAAGTTTCTGAAACCCGGTTCCAAATTGATCTCAGAACCGGGTAGAACCGGGTTACTCGGTTCTTTTATAATACCTAAGAAAAAAATACGAAATTAAACAAAAGTAACTGTAAAAGTACCTGATGGGCCTTTTATTTTACGCGGCTTGTGTCTAATTTTATTAAATTAATAAAGGAACAAAATTTCAATACTTCTTTTTATTTATCAGTCTTATAAAAGGACCTTGTTATCATAATATCACATATTATAAACTTAAACCTTATTCATTCCTTATTCATAAACTGTAAAGCAAAAAACCGGCCAAGTGCGAGTCGGACTCGCGCTCCGAGGGCTCCGCACAAACCTATTTTTTATAATGTTGTAACTTTAAAATTTATGTTTCTAACATTTTCTCCTTTATCTGTGTTATAAGAGTTTACTTTTACCAAATTTAAAGGCTCTGTGTTCATAAGAAGTACCCTGTAGGTTTTGAGTCCCATGCGAATGTCGAAATTTGCGGAAATTTTCAGCATTTACGGCTGTATCTTTTGATGCGTTGGCTTGTGAGTTTGACTTTTTCACAGCATTTGATGCTTGACCGAAGACTTGAGTATTCGATATAAATTTCAGCTTGATACCAAAAACAAAAACATGACTGGATCATTATATGAAACAGTAAAATCAACAGCTTTTCAAAGTAATACACCCGTGGGAAACTTATAGCATCTAAGGTTAGACAACCAATCAGAGCCACGCTTGAGGCGTGGCACGAAAATTCGCTATGCACGTGATTCTGACGTTGCCAGATAGAATAAATTTGTTAAAATAATGCAGCAAAATATGAATAATACTTTATATTTTAATATTTTGGTCGGAACCGGGAGAACCGGGTTTCATACTATTCAGACCCGGTTCTCAAGAACATAAAAAAAACCCGGGTTTACCCGGGTTTTTCGGAACCGGGTAAACCCGGGTGCATGCCCTAGTGAGTGGGTAGAGGAGTGAGTGGGTAGAGGAGTGAGTGGGTAGAGGAGTGAGTGGGTAGATGGAGTGGGTGGGTAGAGGAGTGAGTGGGTAGAGGTGTGAGTGGGTAGAGGGGTGAGTGGGTAGAGGGAGTGAGTGGGTAGTGTGAGCGGGTGGGTAGTGTGAGCGGGTGGCTAGCCTGAACGGGTGGGTAATTCACTCACACTACCCACTCACTCACACTACCCACTCACTCCCTCTACGCACTCACTCCTCTACCCACTCACTCCTCTACCCACTCACTCCTCTACCCACTCACTCCTCTACCCACTCACTCCTCTACCCACTCACTCACAATACCCACCCACTCTGGGTATTGTGAGTGAGTGGGTAGTGTGAGTGAGTGTGTAGAGGGAGGGAGTGAGTGGGTAGAGATAGTGGGTATGTAGTGTGTCAGTGGGTAGTGAGTGGGTGGGTAGAGGAGTGAGTGGGTAGAGGGAGTGAGTGGCTAGTGTGAGCGAGTGGGTAGTGTGAGCGGGTGGCTAGCGACAACGGGTGGGTAGAGTGGGTGGGTATTGTGAGTGAGTGGGTAGAGGGAGTGGGTAGGTAGTGTGAGTGCGTGGGTAGAGGGAGTGGGTGGGTAGTGTGAGTGAGAGGGTAGAGGAGTGAGTGGATAGAGGGAGTGAGTGGGTAGTGTGAGCGGGTGGGTAGTGTGAGCGGGTGGCTAGCGTGAACGGGTGGGTAGAGAGGGTGGGTATTGTGAGTGAGTGGGTAGAGGAGTGAGTGGGTAGAGGGAGGGAGTGAGTGGGTAGAGATAGTGGGTATGTAGTGTGTCAGTGGGTAGTGAGTGGGTGGGTAGAGGAGTGAGTGGGTAGAGGGAGTGAGTGGCTAGTGTGAGCGAGTGGGTAGTGTGAGCGGGTGGCTAGCGACAACGGGTGGGTAGAGTGGGTGGGTATTGTGAGTGAGTGGGTAGAGGGAGTGGGTAGGTAGTGTGAGTGCGTGGGTAGAGGGAGTGGGTGGGTAGTGTGAGTGAGAGGGTAGAGGAGTGAGTGGATAGAGGGAGTGAGTGGGTAGTGTGAGCGGGTGGGTAGTGTGAGCGGGTGGCTAGCGTGAACGGGTGGGTAGAGAGGGTGGGTATTGTGAGTGAGTGGGTAGAGGAGTGAGTGGGTAGAGGGAGTGGGTAGGTAGTGTGAGTGAGTGGGTAGAGGGAGTGGGTGGGTAGTGTGAGTGAGTGGGTATTGTGAGTGAGTGGATAGAGGACTGAGTGGGTAGAGGAGTGAGTGGGTAGAGGAGTGAGTGGGTAGTGTGAGTGAGTATGTAGAGGGAGGGAGTGAGTGGGTAGAGATAGTGGGTATGTAGTGTGAGTCATTGGGTAGTGTGAGTGGGTGGGTAGAGTGAGTGGATGGGTAGCGTGAGTGGGTGGGTAGAGGGAGTGGGTGGGTTGAGTGAGTCGGTAGGTTAAGTGAGTGGGTGGTTGAGTGAATGAGTGGGTGAAAGAAAGCATTTTCAAAACATGTGAATGTGTTTCTTAAATGGGATCCTAAAGTATGTTGTATGATACTTATACAGGGTGTCAGTTACAGCTGTACTTGGTATTAAAAAATAAGATCAACAATGCTCTACCTAAATATTAAAAATTTTACCATCGCTTTATACCCTCAGTATTATAAATAACAAAAAAACTTTTAACGTTAATTGAATAGTTTATTTTGCTGATAGTGTCCCTGCCAACTTATTTCATACAATTTTCGTCGTAAATTTTCATGCAGTCATTTTAATTGACGTTATGTTAACCAATACAGAATCAGAAAGCTGTGAAACCGACCTCTAGAACGGTTTTTAATAATCCTCATTTTTAAAAGCAACTGCATAAATATTCCAAATACATAAAGTAGTCACTAGTACGGTTATAGATTACTAAATAGTTACATTATTAGTTAGGTATGTAGGTAGTTACTACGCGACGTAAGTACAATGACATAATATTGTCAACTAAGTATATAATATTATGTCACTGTATGGATAGTTGTCATCGGTGTCCGTATTTACTCTGTGGTTGTCATACTTTGTCGTATATCCATTGGTCCCTCGAGGCTTAACTTCCCCTTTCCTACGTCACCTTGAGAACACCATTAATGAATTCTCCAAAGGTCAAAGTTCAATAATACGTAACTGAAAATATTGATTTGTTAATACTTTGAATATAGTTTAGAGTCTCTAAATCTTTAGTTCATTTTATGCGAATAAAACATTATTTAAATGTATTTTACCCCCCATTACTTACAGGTGTAGTGATAAACGTACATAAGTTAGATTGATATAACCGAATATGTATAGATTAAAAGTGATTTCACAACTATGTACGTCTCATAAAATATTTCATCTCATTAAGAGGATTCGTCAGAAACACTAAGCTAGCAATGGCTTTAATGTGATCTTAAATTTAAATATCACAGCTGTTCTTGCATAATTTATGCGCGATTTTGAAGTATGTTCGCAATTTTCAGTAGCTGCTGAATTAATTATACCTATACTTTATCACTAAGTTATTCACACAAGCTTGCAGGCGACAGATAGCGATAGTTTTTGGTCGTTTAAACGTGACTGTTCATTTGATGTTAGTATATTGGAAGTGTATTTTATTAATATAACTAACTTTCCGCTCGCTTTGCCTAAAACCTTATAAATTATATTATGCTTAAACCTTCCTCTTGAATTACTCTATCTATAAAAAAAATCCGCATAAGATCCGTTGCGTAGTTTTAAAGACCAAATATATATAGTGACAGAGAGCGACTTTGTTTTATACTATGTAGTGATTAAGTCATTGGTCGATTCAATTTTATTATATTACTAGCGGTCCGCCCCGGCTTCGCCCGTGGTACATATGAAAAATAGATGTTGGCCGATTCTCAGACTTACCCGATATGCACAGAAAATTTCATGAGAATCGGTCCACCCGTTTCGGAGGAGTATGCAGACTAACATTGTGACACGAGAATTTTATATATAAGAAAGATTAAACCTCAAATAAGTGTGATGGCCAAGTCTACCTACATATATCACACGTGCTCGCTATTACAAATAATAAAGAGGAATTAACTTAAATAATGAATACCATCTAGCCTTGAACTTTATTTCTTCTTGAACACGTGTAACATCGTCAATAACTTTTCCATTTATAACATTGTATCGATTATATCTATAAGTATTATTATTCATTGTATACAGGGTGGAAATTTCCTTTTGAAATTAAAGAAATTCCTCCCTGTATAAGAAACTATATATACCTATGTAACAGGTAAATTAAATAAACAATATATTATAGTTTTATATCTAAAGTATGGATTCCTGACCAAGCAAAATAAAACACAGCAAACATAAAGATATTTAGTGATAGGTATTTATCCACACTCTATCCATATTCTCTGAATCGTAAAATTGTTATTATCTAGAAATCAATACATAAAGACATTGGGGCATATCAAGCACATTTTTACGGTCGTAAAGAGCATTCTTATCTTCTTGAAGAATGCCGTAAATACTGAAGTTCTCTATACCACAGAATTACGAAGGAAAATCTTAGTTATTTCCCAAATAATTATGAAGATTTCGTGTTGTTATTTTCAAAGTTTCCAATCAATTTATACTTAGATCAGAATAAATAGCATTCAATCAATCAAAGTCGTAAAATCTATAAAGTATCACGTCTTTATCCAGTCAATTTAAGATAATAGATGTACGAACTTGGAAGCGGTGAAGTTTGGAAGTTTGCAACACCGCAATAAAAGTGCTCCGAAAGGTCAAAAGTATTTACGTACATTAAATGATTAAGAGCCTTCGTAGATCGTATTAGTTTATTTCAAAACTCAACCTAAAACACCATGTAGAGTCATGTTGTCTTAGTAATTTGTTTTTATTACACACACACACATAATACACGTAAAAGTCTGTCGTTAATTCAAACACACACAATATTATGTACTGTTTGAAAGCGTCTCTTCCATACCAAATGTACAGTTAGATAATAATTAAAATTGACAAACGCCATAGACTTTAAATAAAGACACACGTGATTTGAACCACATCACAAGCCACATGATAGTGATAGAAAAGCTCGTTTTAAAATCCCAAAGAAGCTCGTGAATCATTGATACGTTACAGTCTTTGAGAACCTTTTTGGAAGCACAAACATCGCTTCAGTTCAGAAACACAACTTCGAAGCAGTTCCAAGCAGGAATAAATTTGTTACATTAATATTTCGTCCACGCAAATTGGAGACGTAGTTTCCAAATAAATGAATGGTAATTTTCGTTATCTAAATAAAGAAAATAACATCGAAAACTAAGCGAAAGAAACATGAAACATTCAAAACACGTGCTAAACGGGATTATAATTTGTATTATGCGACACGATCGCGATATCGTTATACAATTTCGGTTTGATAATAAGTAAACATGTTAAATCTATAATTCTGGATATTATAATAATAATTATAGCTCCATTATCTATGTATTTCACTATCACTACATAGTATAAAACAAAGTCGCTTTCTCTGTCCCTATGTCCCTTTGTATGCTTAAATCTTTAAAACTACGCAACGGATTTTGATGCGGTTTTTTTAATAGATAGAGTGATTCAAGAGGAAGGTTTAAGTATATAATTTATTAGGTTTTAGACAAAGCGGGCCATATGCCGATATGGAATCTCACAGCACGTGTAACTAACATAGGTAATAATGATTAAATATCCCTATTCTCTCTATTATTTCTTAATATAATATATTATTTTATGTTGTTTCAGGTTATATAAACCTCAGATTATTTACTGTACAAAGTAAATAGAGTAATTGCTAAGGAACGTTATTTTTTGTCCAAACATTTCTTACCTTCAAAAGAGATAATATACCTTCATTCATATTGAGGACGGGTTGATACCGAGAATTGGTTCAACATCAAAAAGGAAGCATACAAGTAATTTAACATCCAATAATGTTGTTACGTCAGTTCATCAGACATCAGTTGAAAAAAGCTTTTGGTAAAGATAACCTTTTATATACTCGTGAAAGTACGTCTTATTAACTTTTTGATTCAACATTGGTTATTTTAATCATTTTTTATATAATATGTTATACCTAAGTAATTTAATAATAAATTATATATGACTACCGTGCGTACCGTACGTACCGTACCATTAATATTTCATACCATTTACGTACAATTAATATTTTATATGTGAGATTGTAAGGTATGTATTTTCTGTTTTCTTACTTGAATAGTAGAAATTTAAATATTTACCGGTTGCAAAGATTATCGGCAATCGAAATTCATGAAAAATTGTCGATGCAATGTGATTAAACAATTCCAATAACGTTTTTATACGTTTATGTTTTTAGCTTGGAACATAAATAACAAAATAACTTAACTACAAATGTTTGTAACGATATCGTATCGAATGGTGTAAAAGCACCGATTATCGTCCGGGGCCGTTGGGAGAGCGTTGATTAAAAATGTTCTGTTTGTAAACTTTTTGTATAATCGTTTGCCGTCATTGAGACTAATTAAGCCGGGATTTGACAACCCAACTCTGGTGTAAGGGCGCTAACAAAATGTTTCAGTTTATTATGACTGTAACTCGATTTGTGGTATTTGCTTTGCTAACTTTATTTGTTTTTATTTGAGATTATAATATTCGGCAGAAATAAACGTGAAAGAAATGTTTAAACCTTTATAAATTACAAAGTTGACGGATAGTGTGAAGAGAATACAGGTTTAACAACCATAAAAAACGAGTGAGTACCCATAATATTACGAACGTTTGAAATGACAAATTGAAAAGGCTTAGTAGTCAAAGAACACATTACCCTTTTTTTACGCCGGAGCTTGTTCGACATGCCACTCGTAAATTATGAATAATGGAAGTAACAGTTAAAAATACGATCGTTTTATTCTCTATTTCCCGCCAAATTGCTCGAATTTGAATGTTTGTAGTTTGTACCCGCCTTAATTCTGTTCTAAAATCTATGTATAGTACAGACCTAGTATAGTTATATAGTATCTGTGGTGCAGACTATAAAAAACGAACGTCGAACATTTTCAAAATTCGAAAACATTTATTCCTCACAGATTTTCCGTAATAAGCTTTGTATTAAGGTTATTGCTGTTTCCACGGCAAATAGTATTATACGCTTCATTATAGAAGTACAATAATTAGTGACGGCGAGGCATAACTCAATTACCTTCGTTATACAGCTGGGAGTTTGTAGTTACGTGTATCTCTCCTGCTGCTTTTGTTACTTATGTACATTGAATTTAATATTGCAATTAAGGAATTTTAGCAATAATATTATCTAGTATATATTTTAGAACCGTTCAGATCCCAATTTTAAATTAAACTTTCTACTAAAACTAGTTGTTACATTGAATAAATTAAACAACAAAGATGAACAGAAATATTTTTGTTGATTGCTCAATTTATTTCTAAGCCATTTATGGGCTTTGAATGAAAATAAGAACAGACAAAAGGTAATGCATAAAGTATTTTCTTTTTATTTCATCTAAGATAAAACGGTTCGCCGCGGGCGGTCGAAAGTGATAAATATTTTATTTAGACTGAATTTATACCTTTAGTTCATATTTGTTTGCAGACAGATTATATCAAAGTCTGTTCACTTTTTAACCAATATTTTTATTCAAAGAACATCTGAGTTAACTCAATTTTACTAACAAGCGTTTTTGTTCAATTAAAACAGAAACCAATCCGAAGCTAAAGAATGCTTTCACAACAAAGAGCTTTCTCGAACATATAATACAAAAAATAAATAAAATGAGACGCACAAAGAATAGCAAGCGTGGCCATCAACGAATCCTATTAAGATGGTACATAAACCTCATTTTTATTCAATATAAATAACGGTTATTTACTTATGTCTGGGGTGAACCATATTTATGATCAACGATATCGAGTTATAATGATACAATATTCTGTAAGAAAGGATCTAATTAAAATGAAGGCGTCCCCTTGTGGGTAACAGGCAGGTGCATTTTGCGTCTGTTTCACTGATCGATTTTCTTACGGGCATACGGTGTGAATGGCGATTACTGATTAGTCTTTTGCTACACTGAGAAAGTTTCTCAAGTATTTTATTTCTATTTTCCTTAGTATTTTCAATTTTGATAAAAGCATAGTTCAAAAGAAAAAAAAATATATTGAGTTCGAAATGCACAAGTAACAAAAAACAAATAAGATTCAGTACTTGACTATAAATCCATACTAATATTATAAAAATACGAAAGTAACTCTGTCTGTCTGTCTGTCTGTTACTCAATCACGCCTAAACTACTGAACCAATTTTCATGAAATTTGGTATGGAGATATTTTAATACCCGAGAAAGGATAGCCTACTTTTTATCCCGGGAAAATGACGCAATCCCGGAAATCCCACGGGAATGGGAACTATGCGGGTTTTTCTTTGACTGCGCGGGCGAAGCTGCGGGCTGAAACCTAGTAAATTATATTATTAACAGTAATGGTAATATTGCCGCGGCCGCAAGGAAATTTCTAAAAAAAATACGATACGAACACGAATCGTACGAATACGTACGATTCGTGTCATTATTGACGGTTGTTCGTCAGATGAAATGACCATTAATGCCGGTGTTCCTCAGGGATCTGTCCTCTCAGCGACTTTATTCCTTCTGCACATAAACGACCTCCTCAAACCCAACATGTTCGGTTATGCAGATGATACTACTGTCGTAGAGAGGTACCTATCCAGCGCTCAAGCTTCTCAGGTCAGTATCAGATTTGAACGGGAGGCCATGATTTCGCGTATCAACTCAGCCCTGCTGGACGTCACGAATTGGGCCAATGATAATCTGGTTGAATTTAACGCTACCAAAACACAGGCATGTCTTTTTACTGCGAAGCGGAATCCACTTCACCTTTCTCCTTCTTTTCATAATGTACCGATAGCACTAACCCCCAACCTCGAATTACTGGGTATGTCGATTTCTGCAAATCTAAACTTCCGTCAATTCATTGAATCCAAAGCCCAAGTAGCTGCCAAAAAGCTTGGCATATTAGCAAAAGTGAGACATTTCTTCACACCGGCACAGCTCCTTCAACTCTACCAAGCTCAAATTCGGTCGTGTGTGGAGTATTGTAGTCATCTTTGGGCGGGTTCCGCCAAAACTCACCTTGGTGCTTTGGAGTCAATGGAGAGACGCGCTTGCAGAATCATTGGCGATCCCTTATTAATTCGTCGTGGCCTCCAAAGTCTAGACCATCGCCGGCAAGTAGCATGCCTATCGGTTTTCTACAGAATTCATTTTGGTGAATGTGCGAATGAACTCCACCACCTGGTTCCATCTTCCCCATTTCTTCACCGCACATCTAGACGGGGACTGGGATTCCATCCCTTCACAGTCGACATTCCTCATGTACGTACGCAGCGTTATGCAAATTCTTTTTTCATCCGAACTGCGAAGGAATGGAATTCTCTTCCATCGTCGGTGTTCCCCGTAGACTACAATATCCAGCTCTTCAAGTCCAGAGTGAATAGGCTTCTTCTGGGTAGACGTGCTCCTAAATAGATCGCATCACTGCTTTACATCAGGCAGGATAGCGGTCAAACGTCTACCTATTTACTATAAAAAAAAAAAAAAAAAAAAAAAAAAATAACGCTTTCTGACTTACGTACTTACTAGGTTTTTTTTTTTAATTATGAGGGTTGAACCGCTAGCAAAATCACTGCAGTTAATTAGTAACTGACTCACTCCAGTACTAATTTATAACCAATTACAACAGATTTAGGAATCGACCCAGCTTTTAACGGGAACCTTAATGTAACTTAATTATCTACTATGGTGAGAATATCAAATGTTTTTATCGAGGTGTATTTTTTGGTTTTAACTTTGAAATAAAATGACATGTCGCTGTTAAAATGATATATTCGTAAATTGCCTCTTTGGTGATAATAATTGTTAAAGAAACTAAACGATACTAAATACTTTATCAAATACCAATCAAATTTTAAGTTTTAATTGAACTGTTTTCAAATATGTAATACAAATCTCACTTTGCATTTGCCGCCATTTTCTTATGTACAGACCATACAGAGTACAGACTTAAGTCACCTTAAGTTTTCATTTCTCACGCAATAAAATCTAATTACTTTTTCTTTATCGCATCGTGTATAGTGTTATTTCGCTATAACAAGTTCAAAAATTAAAATATCTTACCTTGAAATGCCGCTTCAAACAGCACGGGGTCTTGCGTCGGCGCGCGCGAGTTTGCCACCGCGAGCAGCGCGGCGAACAGAGCGGCGAGCGACACCCGCGCCATTTCACACCATGACATTTCCACCCATGCTCCGGTCGGCTCACTGCAAAAAGTTTTTTTTTTTATTCTCAGTGGGTACAAGGCTCACATGTTTTTTTTCTTAAAAATGTAAAGATACAGATTATAACACAGTCATTTCGTAAGTACAGATGATAAAGAAAATCGATGAAAATTATTAAATACAGCTAAGAATTTGTATTTATGCTATATTGCTATTTTATAAACAGGAAAAAAACTATGATTATACTCGTAGTTCAAGAAGCACAACCTTAATCAAAAGTTTGTACAACATACGCCAGCCATTGTACACACTCATTTCATGGGAGCACCAATAACTTGTAAGTTTTCCAACTGTGCACAACCAAAGCTATAACACGCAGGCCGGATTCATTCGAGTTCTGACCCTTTCGCTTTACTGAAATCGCCTGAATACAATTCACTTACTTTTTATCTTTTCGTAGTGCAAAAGGGACGTGAGTGTGACGCTTTGTTCTTAAATGCTACACCGTTTCAACCGTTTGTGAAAAATACATCAACAGAACTTAGCATTCACATTCACCATGTTTTTCTGTTTACTAGGAGGTCAAATGAAATTAAAATTTTAATTGTTCATAATTTTAGAATATTGAGGTTCACTATTATTACAAACTGTAATTTATGCGAATATCATCCGTGTTTATTGGGACGCAATTATCGATACGACATTATGCAAATGGTGAAAAATTAACAACAATGCAAGTTTTGCATGAGTTTTGCTTAAATGTAGCATCAATGCGCTTTTTGATACACGATTAACGAGTATAATGAGTTTTCTTTTTGAAATTGACAGGGATTTATTTACGTGGGTTTGACGTTTAACAGATAATCAGTTTGTTTAATTTATAATGTTTAAAGCCGGTTTTTTAATTAAAAACATGATGTTAAACTTTATTAATACCACTACTATTAAAAATTAAAATGTGATTTATTTTTAAAATAGAATATAATCTGTATTCCCATGTGCATTCTAATTTTAAAAAGTTTTAGGATGTATGAAAAACTTTTGCTCGTTTCGTTTATATTTTTGTTTGGTGAAGTATGCCTTTTGGATAATGGATTGGCGAGGAAACCCCCCATGGGGTGGATGTCTTGGGGTTACTACATGTGTAGTGTAGACTGTGAGAAGAATCCACGAAAATGTCTAAAGCAAGTACCTGCCATTGTTATTCCTTTGTTTCGGATTTTTCATTAAAAAATCGTCTGTTTCGTACTGTACGTCGACTTTTTATGCTAGAATACTTACACAATATCTTTGCTACGATTTTATGAGTAGGTATAGTATGTGGAGGAGATTCCGGGGCGGATGCCTGACCAACTCAGCCACTCGTGACCCGTGGAGGAGATAGTATAGTAAAAGTTTATTCTTGTTATTCATACACAAATATTCCTATTGAGCTTAAAAGCTGTGGAGTAAGAGAAAGTGACTATTTTCGGACGTGGCAATCGTTACTGCAACTGAATTAAATTTCAATTTAATAGAAACATGCTGCTAAAGATATAATATAGCACCCAAACTGTTTTCCATTAAATCTTTCCTATAAACGCTTTGTAATATAAAATTTTTCTCAATTTAAATTAATTGTTAACAAAATGTTTCAGCGAACAGCTCATACTATCAATAGCTGATACTTTCTACAATGAAGGGTATCAAGAAGCCGGATTTGAATACATCATAATAGACGACTGTTGGTCTGAAAAGACGAGAGACGCTCAGGGCAGATTGGTGCCTGATAGAAAGAGATTTCCCCGCGGAATGAAGTATATCGCTGATTATGTTAGTATGTATGTTTAATTATGTTTTAAAAGGTCTTTTATTTAAATTTGTTTATAAAATGCAATAAAAATTTGTTAAAATGTTATATATTATCTCGCATGTATGTTTAATTATAACTGAAAGTACAGTATATGGCTTACTAACTTTTCACCCCTGGCCTCGCCTGCTTTGTCTAAAACCTAATAAATTATTAGCTATAATAAGCATGCTCTTCTATAGTGCTTCCTCTAAATATTAAAAACCGGCTGAATTGATAACCTTTTTTGAAGTTGGTTAAAAAGAGCATCAAAATCCGTTGCATAGTTCTAAAGATTTAAGCATACATAAGGACATAGGGACAGAGAAAGCGACTTTGCTTTATACTATTTAGTGATATTCATTCATATCTAAGCTTTACATCAAATTAAAATCGCATAAGTTACATTCTAACTTATGGCTGGTTCACACTTTGATTAGTGCGAGTGCAGGTGATGAGTAGTACTACGTGTGGACAGCGACTGTTTAGTGCGAGTGTTTAGTAGGCTGTGTAGTAAAGTGAATAGAAGCGTGTTCTATTTTTTTGCGAGTGGACTGCGAGTAGCCACGTCCCGCGCGCCCTCCCTTCCCCCTCACTCGCAGCGTGCCTGCACTCGCACTAATCACCTGCACTCGCAGTGAATTGGACACTACTCGCACTACACACCTGCACTCGCACTAATCACCTGCACTCGCAGTCAATTGGACACTACTCGCACTACACACCTGCACTCGCACTAATTACCTGCACTCGCACTAATCAAAGTGTGAACCAGCCATTATGTTTTATGATGTACTTTGTAACTTTCTAAATCTACCCTACATAATTATGGTAAAAAAGGTTATGTTCTGAATAAAAGTTTATTACACAGTTATTACATAAAAAGATAATAATACAGAAACAAGATTAAAGTTTTTCTTATGAGGAATTCAATATATTAGAAGTTAGAACTATAAGCTTTAAAACACCATCTATACTAACATTAGTTATAAAGCTGAAGAGTTTGTTTGTTTGAACGCGCTAATCTTGTGAACTACTTGTCCGATTTGAAAAATTATTTCAGTGTTAGATAGCCCATTTATCGAGGAAGGCTTTAGGCTATATATTACCTCGCTGAGACCAACAGGAGTGGAGCACTGCAGGTAAACCCGCGGAGCACAGCTAATATTATCTATACTAATATTATAAAGCTGAAGAGTTTGTTTGTTTGTTTGAACGCGCTAATCTCGGGAACTACTGGTCCGATTTGAAAAATTCTTTCGGTGTTAGATAGCTCATTTATCGAGGAAGGTTATAGGCCATTTAACATCACGCTACGACCAACAGGAGTGGAGCCACGGGGGTGAAACCGCGCGGAGCAGCTAGTTATATTATAATTGATCCTCACATTGCTTACATGTTACAGCAATAATACAACAAAAACCATTATAACCTATATTTCTAAACCTACACATTTTATTTCAGATTCACAGTCGCGGTCTAAAATTCGGCATGTATACTAACATAGCACAAGTGACATGCATGCATTATCCAGGGTCCAAAGGTCACTTTGGTGTGGACGCTAAAATCTTTGCCGAATGGAGTGTCGATTATATTAAAGTGGACGGGTGTTTTGTTGAAGAGGAATTCTTGAATACAGGTCTGTGTCAATCCATACTAATATTATAAATGCGAAAGTAACTCTGTCTGTCTGTCTGTTACTCAATCACGCCTAAACCACTGAACCAATTTGCATGAAATTTGGTATGGAGATATTTTGATACCCTAGAAAGGACATAGGCTACCTTTTATTGCGAAATATGTACCACGGGCGAAGCCGGGGCGGACCTCTAGTACACAATAAATCTTAATCTCGTGTCACAATGTTTGTCCTCAATGGACTCCTAAACCACTTAACCGATTATAATAAAATTCACACACTATGTGCAATTTGATCCAACTTGAGAGATAGGATAGTATAAACATGTAGGTACCACGGGCGAAGCCGGGGCGGACCGCTAGTATTTCTATAAATATTGTGTCTTCTTTGTTGATTTGGTTTTTCTATGTTACTGGCAAAACTAAACTGCAATGGTCTACTACTAAAGTAATAGGGGCTTTACTTTAGCATTTTCGGCCCTTTAACTGAGAATTTAATTATATCTATCTGTCTGTATGTCTGTCCATCTGTTACCAGGCTGTATCTTATGAAGTGTGATAGTTAGACATTAGAAATTTTCAGATTTCAGAGATGATTTAATCGTTATTGCTTTTCATATGATTATGATAAGGTTTCAATAGAAATTGTAATAAGAATTTTCTTCAACACTGAAATTAATATTATGAATATTTATGTTATTAAAAATTTATTTGTTTTTTTTCAGCATATATTAAATTCGGGGAACATTTAAATGCCACAGGTCGACCAATGGTATACTCATGCAGTTGGCCATATTATATTGAATTTATTCATAATAAAACAGTGAGTATGATGATATTTTTTATCTATACTAATATATGAACATAAACACTGTTTGTTTGTTTGAATGCGTTAATCTCAGGAACTTCTGGTAGGAGCACATAAAAATGTAAAGTCCTGATAAGTTTCTTAATTAATGTTAGTTGGTAAACTTAAGAATTAAGATAGCATAAATTAGCTTGGCCCACGTTTTCAAAGAAAACCCCGCATAGTCCCCTTTCCCGTGGGATTTCCGGGATAAAACCTATCCTATATGTTAATCGTTAATCCAAGTTACCATCCATATGTGTGCTAAATTTCATTGTAATCGGTTCAGTAGTATTTGCGTGAAAGAGTAACAAACATACACAGTACACACACACATCCATCCAAACTTTCGCATTTATAATTTTAGTAGGATAGTAGGATAGGATGCCAGAATAGCTGAAATTACCGCAATTTTCCGCAAATAACAGAAAATAATGTTTGAAAGGTCATAGAATATTAATCTCACAATATATTTTATCGAACGATTCGTTCTGAACAATTGGCATTGTATGAAAAGAAATTCTGCGAAATAAGAAAGGAATAACGTAAAAAAGCTCATAGTAAAATAGACTCATATTATCAAGCAAGAGTAAATAATAATACATTATTTCACATAAAACATTACATATAATCACACATCTATGACAAGATGATATAACAACACAATCTAAAATAAAATTGGATCATATAAAATATACAAAAACTCAAGAGTTATAACAAAAAATTGCTTTATTAGAGGGAATGATATCTTGCCAAATACATTTGATTTGAATAAATGCGTAGTAAGCTATGGTCCATATGAAGAAATGAAATATTCTAGAGTCTAATAAAAAAAACGGGGCCAAATGAACGAGGTCGGGGCTAAGCTTTTCAAGTGTGAAAAATGTGGTTTGCATTTAGCGCTAACTTCCGATACTTTAGCAAATATAGGTCTCTATATTAGTTAGTTGTATATTTATTAAAAGCATTTTCGATGTGAAACTTCTTCAGGCGCTTTGATAGTAAAATTTCAACCGTCACGTCATGGAATAAGGTGACGCTTTTGGTATCTTAGAATCTCTCAGAAGTTTCACTTCTGACACGTGTGTTCGGCACACAACCTTTTCTTTTCTAACTGCTTCCACAAATATGCACACACTAAAATATTTTTTCTTATTAAAGTGAAACTTTTATTACATCGTCTCAAACTTTTTGGGCTGTGTAGCGCATGTCGCGTGACGGTCGAACCGTACGATAATTATCGTACAAATACGATAATTTTGTGCCTAAGTTTCACTTTTACCGTGGTTTCATAAAACCATACACTTTTTTTGTTTTAATCATGTTTATTTTTCTACTATTACAGCCAGACTACAAAACAATATCTCACCATTGCAACATGTGGCGAAACTATCATGACGTTGTGACGTCATGGAAGGCTATAAAATCTATAATAAATCATTATAAATCTAGATATTATGAATTGAGTCCATTCCATAAACCGGGACAGTGGAATGATATGGATATGGTAAGGTTTTAAACAATAATATTAGTGAGTGATACAGTTAAGAATAGGATCGATTGAGCGCCATCTTGTGACGTCATAGCTTTTAATCTGAAAAACTAATGATCTTTTTCAGTAATAATATTTGTATTTAAATAAAAGAGCAAGACGAAATAAAATTATCTACTGTATATTGATCATTGATATACAAAAAAGCCTTTTAATGTTTTTTCAATGACATTTGAGTTTTGACACATACCTAAAGGTCATAGACGTTCCTGTCCACACAAATGGATTATAAATTATAATATTTTTCGTTCGTCTGTTCTAAAAAGATCAACTACAGACTACAGAGTTATTTGCCGGCTATTCTCTGTATAAAATATCTGAACATGCGCTAAATAATTTATACATAATATGACGATTAAAACCGCTTGTACAATAAGTGTTATTGAATAAATATTTGAGTTTATGTTGGAACTTAAAAAAATGTTAAAGCTATTTTAAAAAAGAGGTGGTTCTATGTTTTTGTTTATGTATACTTCACTATTTTGGCCAATAATAAACTGATATTTTTTTTAGCTAATATTCGGTACAGGGTCGCTCACAGAGAGCCAAAGCCGGGTGCATATAGCTGTTTATTTGATGTTAGCCGCACCTTTACTATTGAGTTGCGATATGACGAGAATAAATAAATATGAAAAGGAATTATTATTAAATATGGATCTCTTAGCGATTGGACAAGATTCTTTGGGGGTTATGGGACAGCCTTTTGAGGTAAGAAATAGAAAAATAAACGTATTTTAAACATGTTAGACAAATACTATTATAAACAACTAGTAAAGTTGACTGACCGGTTGGCTTGGTTGGTAGTGGCCCTGCCTTCCAAGCCAGAGGTCGTGGGTTCGATTCCCATCCGGGGCAAATATTTGTGTGATGAACATAGATGTTTGCTCTGTGTCTGGGTGTTAATTATCTAAGTATATAAGTATTTATTTAAAAATTATATGTATGTTTATCAGCCATCTGGTTTCCATAACACAAGCAAAAGCTTAGTAGCTTAGTATGGGATCAGATTGTGCCGTGTGTGAAAATTGTCCTGAAATATTTATTTATTTATTTAAAGTATTATAAGCAACCTGGTTCAAAAATATGCTTAAAAATGTCCGATACAAAACTCTGCCTACGCGTCTGTGAGGCAGAGTTTTTTAATGAATGTTTAAAATAGACTTTAAACATTACTGCAACGAAATAAGGTTTTAAATTGAATTAATCTTGTCTGTTTATGTTAATATGCATTAAATACGACATTTTTGACATTTTAATAGACGATTGCGAGTAATTAAAGAACTAATTCTTTAAAATATCTATATGATTTTATATAATAGCTATTCGCCTCGGTTCTGCCTGTGTTAACACAGTATAAAAAGAAACATATTGAACTAGAGTTAAATTGAAAACTACAATAAATTGTATTTCTTCTATATGCATAATGCAGCTTTCTGCTGGTAATCATATCCCATCAATTTTTGAGTTTATTCATATCAAACACAAATAAGATATTAGACTTTGTAGAAGGTTTTTATGAAATAAAAATCAAACAAAAATTGTAAATTTAGCATACTATTTATTTATTTTAACAATGAAATTTTATTACATCAGCTAATATAAAAAAATACATATTTCAGCTTGAAAATTCCATAACACTATGGGTGAAGCCGCATTTACCGAGGAAAGGTGACAAATATCATTCCGTCTCTTTCGCACTCGTCAACTTGAATACTAAAGGATCTTCTGTCTCTTTCACGCCTGGAAACTATGGACTGAATTCAACTGATGGTTATACTGTTATGGTAGTTTGTTTCTTGATTTTATTAATTTTAACTAGCTTTTGCCTGCGGCTTCTTTGGCTTTAAAATTGTAAATCTAAATTATTTTTGTATCCATGAACTGTGTGAACTCACAAAAAAAATTCATTAAAATCGGAACAGCAGTTAAGGAGGAGTTCAATAAAAAACACACCGGAAAAAATATGTGCAAAGATATTTTTTAATTATTCTCATGCGAAAAAACCGCCTTCAGCTAGTTATGCAAATACAAAAGTAACACTGTATTATTAGCTAAATATTTAAAATATTCATCGAAATATTCATCATATTAATAACTAAATTTACTTTCAGGATATATTTACAAGGAAATATGTGAGAAACGTCACGTTACAAAATAGAATTTCTGTGACTGTACCACCAGAAGGTAATTTTTAATAACTAGCGGTCCGCCCCGGCTTCGCCCGTGGTACATATTTACGTTTTCTCTACATAAAAACCATCCTCGTACTTCAAGGAATATAATAAAAAAAGAATTATCGAATTCGGTTCAGCCGATCTCGAGTTATGCGCTTACCAACACATTTTGCGATTCATTTTTATATATAAGAAGAAGAAGACTAGCTGTGCCTCGCAGTTTCACCCGCTTGGCTCCGCTCCTGTTGGTCTTAGCGTGATGATATATAGCCTTCCTCGCTAAATGGGCTATCTAACACCGAAAGAATTTTTCAAATCAGACCAGTAGTTCCTGAGATTAGCGAGTTCAAACAAACAAACAAACTCTTCAGCTTTATAATATTTAGGGCCGATTTTTCAATGCTTGGATAAAACTTATTCGTCAAATAATGTATAAAACTACCATTTTAAAAACGTATTCTAAATGCCCGTATTTGACAGTTTACGTGACATTTTAATATTATCGTGTAATACTTTATTGGACGGATAAGTTTTATCCAAGCATTGAAAAATCGGCCCTAATAAATACGGTCGCGTTATAGGAATACTGACACGTCATGGAGTGAGGCGACGATTTTGGGTATGTTTGAATCTTGCCAAAGAAGTTTCACTTCTGACACGTGTGCTCCGCACACACGCCTTTTTGTTCTATTTATTACACTCGATTATTGTTACTATTGAGCGTAGATAAATTCTAACTGAAGAAATTAAATAAATAATAAATAAATGGCAATTTTTAACTAAATCTAAGACGACTTTTTATTCATTATAACATTAAACTTAAAAATTCGCAATATAGCTTTAAACGTGTTAAATAACACGATGAATGAAACCCCTTTATAAATATTTAAAAAAAGGTACTATTTTTAAACGCTAAAATAATAAATTTGTTTTTAAGAAAAGCAATACTAAAAGTTGAGTTATAATATGTCTTTACTAGAATTAAAGCTAAACATAGCTATGGTTATTTTTAATTCAAAATAATCTTTTTTTATTTTATGCTTTTAAACTACTTTCATAATTCAGTCAAGGTGTTGTTAATATATTTTAACTATTTTTTTTGTTTGTTTCAGATGTGATACTCTACACTTTATTCCCTCTATGATCTACAAATAATAATATTTATTATGTACTTAATAAATTATTTGCAACGAAATGTTTTTTATTATACACAAACTCTCATTATACTATCCATACTAATATTATAAATGCGAAAGTAACTCTGTCTGTCTGTCTGTTACTCAATCACGCCTTAACTACTGAACCAATTTGCATGAAATTTGGTATAGAGATATTTTGATACCCGAGAAAGGACATAGGCCACTTTTTATTGCGAAATATGTTCAATAATATCATGTAGTAGTTAATAATATCAAATCTTTTTTATTTCTTACTTTTCCGTTTTTGAAGTCGGTTGTTTTTAACGCAGTTATTTTTATTTAATACTTTTTAGTGTATTTTTCATTATTATTAATAAATACATAATTATAATATGTATAATTATGTATTTATTAATAATTGTAAGGTGGAAATAAATAAAGCTTAATATTAGTGTATTTTTCAACACGAATCAAACGAGCCCAAACTCGATAAAGTTGAGTCAATATATTACTGAGTTCCTATGGCCACCTTCCGATTCCATCATCAAATCAGCTTCATGTCATGATAATGTTTCATCGCTTCAAATTTACATACGTATACAAAATTTCAGCTCAATCGGTTACCGGGAAGTGAATCAAAGTTACTTGCTACATATCAACTTAGTCATCGAGTACAGACAAAAATGCTCATAAAATAAAAACTACTGGGCCTATCCGAAAAAAAAATAATTATGGGACCAATTCGACACCATCCCGCATCGAACAAAAAAAGAACCACGTAAATCGGTTCAGAAACCTCGGAGTAATCGGTGTACATACATAAAAAAAAATATACCGGCCGAATTAATAACCGCATAAAATCGCATGGAGAGCTAAATTTTCACAAAAAGCTCTAATCGCACGGAGAGCTTAATTTTCACAAAAAAGCTCTAATCGCATGGAGAGCTTAATTTTCATAAAAAGCTCTAATCGCACGGAAAGCTTTATATTCACAAAAAGCTCTATTCGCACGGAAAGCTTAATTTTCACAAAAAAGCTCTAATCGCATGGAGAGCTTAATTTTCACAAAAAGCTCTAATCACACGGAAAGCTTAATTTTCACACAGAGAGCTTAATTTTCACAAGAAGCTCTAATCACACGGAGAGCTTAATTTTCATAAAAAGCTCTAATCGCACGGAAAGCTTAATATTCACAAAAAGCTCTAATCGCACGGAGAGCTTAATTTTCGCTAAAAGCTCTAATCGCACGGAGAGCTTAATTTTCACAAAAAAGCTCATAACCGCTCATATGCTTCAGAAAAAAAAAATGACCCCTTACTTAGCTACGCGCATCCACAGTTGCAAAAACACGATCGAGAATCTTGTTTCGCGCAACTGTGGTTGCAAAGCGACTTTCTTATTTCAATTGATTAACTATAAACTCTATTTCATACCCTCAGAGTCTAATTTTTACGTATTTAAACCAAAGACAACTAATTGATTCGTCTATTTCTACCCAGTACTTACTACCAACCTTTCAAACAGAATTTTGGGAATATCTTAGTTTGTATCTTACGTGTCTTACAAGGAAGTGTTAAAATATGCCGTAATTGTTGTATTTTATTGATTTCTACTCGTGTTTACTTACCAGATTATTCTCTAACATGTGTTTTATTGTTATAAAGTAATATTTTAGTGACCGTTGTAATAAATATGTAATAAAGACGACTTTAAAAGTTAGTAGACTTTAGACGATTTCATAACTTTTTAAGGTATACGGTAATCATATATTGTAAAAATAACACAGTTTTGTATAGTATTATTACAATAGCAATCGATTACAGTCAATATATTTGAAGTACTCCTCTCGCGGAAGTTATAAATTAAGTTTTAACAGCGGTGCGTCCACGGACATATATCAATACATGTCTGTGGGTGCGTCGAACGCGCGGCGCACGTTCCAGAGCACTAGCAAAGTAGGCTACCTTTATTTTTTTTGCAAGCTATTTAGCGTATTTTATTTTTGCAACTGTGGTTGCGCAAAGCATATGAGCGGTTATCGCATGGAGAGCTTAATTTTCACAAAAAACTAATCGCACGGAAAGCTTAATTTTCACAAAAAAGCTCTAATCGCATGGAGAGCTTAATTTTCACAAAAAGCTCTAATCGCTCGGAGAGTTTAATTTTCACACAAAGCTCTAATCGCATGGAGAGCTTAATTTTCACAAAAATCTCTAATCGCACGCAGAGCTTAATTTTCATTAAAGGCTCTTATCGCACGGAGAGCTTCATTTTCACAAGAAGCTCTTATCACACGGAGAGCTTAATTTTCATAAAAAGCTCTAATCGCACGGAAAGCTTAATATTCACTAATAAAAATAACTGCGTTAAAAACAACCGACTTCAAAAACGGAAAAGTAAGAAATAAAAAAGATTTGACATTATTATTTACTACATATTATTTATATGTGCTATTTATTAAAAAGGTTTGATGTCGGTGCACGGGCTTAATACTAAGTGCTTAATGTTCGGCACCAACTTCAAACCTATTTAATAAATAGCACATCCATACTAATATTATAAATGCGAAAGTAACTCTGTCTGTCTGTCTGTTACTCAATCACGCCTTAACTACTGAACCAATTTGCATGAAATTTGGTATTATAATATTTTGATACCCGAGGAAGGACAAAGGCCACTTTTTATTGCGAAATATGTACCACGGGCGAAGCCGGGGCGGACCGCTAGTTATTATTATAAAAACTCTAATCTAGATGAACTGCTTCCAAATATTAACATAATATCTAAACAACTAACTTTGAAAATATATTATAGAAAATATAAATCTAAAAATCACTATTCATAAGTTCACAATTCACAATTTTTAAAAGATTCAAAATAACTTTTTATTGGTCATTTTCATAAGCGTTAAAGTGCATTTGGCTCTCCTTTGTGCCAAAGCTAGTCTTGGCAGTCGCATAAAACTAAAATTATGAGCCAAAAATGGCCGACGTTGATCTTATTGTACTTTTGTTCTTGCAATCTTCATGTTTGACATAATTTTTATGCTAGTGGTACTATATTTCAAAAATGAACATTCAAGATACTTTAAATAGTGTTAAATTTGAGTGATAACATTTTATTATTCTTCTCTTTACGAATAATGTCTAAAAACTCGAAAAAATAATTATAATGAGGCACTGTAGTGTTATTTCTCACAACGCCATCTAGTGTCAAAATAAGCTTAACTAGTACCTAATACGAAAAGCATCCAAAACGAATAAAATTATTCATTAGTTTTGGTAAATAAGGTTTTATATTAAATAGCTTACGAATAATAATTTTAGAGAATAATATATACAAATACCTTTTTCCATAACCTGATAACGACTACCTATTTAATTCAGTTTTCTAACACTTATAAATAAGGTCTCACTTGATGAAAAATTAAGAATATTGGTAAATTTCTGAAAAAGTTGCTATTCAAAGTCGCTTGTTTGACAGAATACGTAGGCGGGAAAACGTCTCTATAAATACTAATACATACGTAGTATATTATTATTAGTCTGTGCTAATACTTACTAGAGCTCTCGATAAATATGAAATGGGAAATAAGTGTTTATTATTTAATTATGTATTTTGGGAAATTTTATTAATTACAATAATATTACAAAGCTGAATACATTGTTTGTTTGAACGCGCTTATTTCTTGAACTGAAAAGATGTTTTTTTGTTATATGTTAGATAGTCCATTTATCGAGGAAGTCTATAGGCTATAAATTATAATATCATCACGCTTTTACCAATTGGAGCGGAGCAACGCATGTAAAGCCGCGGGGCACAGCTAGTATCATTATAATTAGTAGTCATAAGTTCATAAAATATAAAATTTGTTTTACCAACATACGTGTTAGATTAATTGCTATAATTAACCAAAAGGTATGCAAAATAAGGTAGGGCAGTAAATTAGCCCCTAAAACCTACAAGATGTCAAATGTCATACGCAGGTCCAAAACTTTCATGTTGATAACTTTGCTGTGAACTCGGTTAAAGAGATAATTGTCGGTATATAATTCTACACATTAGAGGAGTTTTCACTACAGTTTCGTTAGATATTACCTACTATAAAATATATATGTTGTACCTATATTGAATGTAACACAGAACACTTATTGATATTTTGATTATTGTCACGTGCAAAACTTTTGCACAAAAAATTATATTTTAGGCTTATAGCTTCTTTCAGTGTCTGATGTAGCCTTTATTTACTCCTTATTCCTATGTACCTAAGTATATCCCATTTTATATGTCCTTAGTCAATGCTTTATGAATATTTATATCAATAATACCAAGTTCATTAAGATTATACAAGTAAAGTTATCTAATCCGTAATACCTAGGTTCAGTTATAATAAATTTCAATCGCTCTTCATTAACCGTTATTAGATACCAAAGCCCATTATCTCATCAAGTTACCGACTTAAAAGAGTTTCCAACAAAGGGCCCAAACAATTGTACCTTACATTAAGCTCATAAAATATTTAGCCTAAATTTTATTCCTTCTCTAATTCCCAGTCAAAAACTTGGGGATTGTCAACGTTTTACAAGTGTAATCCCGGCCTAGCTAGGATTATGTTCCTCTGTGATGTTTCCTCTCCATATACCTATATGCGTACAGGGACGTATTATAACGTTCTGGAAATTCTCAAATGTACCTACTTTCATAGCGATTGATGTGTTCATTACAAATGAATTGACGGGGACAATACGATAATTTACATAAAAGTTTACTGAACTGTATCTAAATAAAAAACACGCCTAAAATATTTGCTTTAACGTTGGATATTGGAGCCGCAATAACGTTATCACAGTATTTTGGCATCCAGCTGCTTCTAACGTTTACATTTTGTTTATTTCTATATGAAAATTCTTGATTGAAACTATTAACCAGAGAGTGTTACAGCCTACCTCAAAATAAGCAATTCTCTGTCTAACGTAATCGCGTAACAGCGGTTTAATATTAAAACTCATAAATCGTCAATACGACCCTGTAATAATGTGCCAATTTAGTCGACGCACGTATCGCGAAAGCCTAGTTCGTTTCGTCTCCGTGAACTCATAATATTGTCCTTGTACGCGGAAAATGTTGGTATGTCATACGAATTTATATTAGATCTACATAACTACATAAACAGGTTACAGGTGGTATAATCATTGGCTTTACAAACATTGAACGGAGGATAAGATCGAAAGAAAACACAATGTAATTGAAATTGAAAACAGTTTCGAAAAAATACGCAGCAAAGTATTAAACGCGATTTATTCATAAAATTAAGTTATTTATTACTTTAAATGTGTAGGTATCATAATATCTCGACTTATCGAAAACAAATGTCATTTCTAATCACCAATTTCTCAGTAGGTACAATACTTTATAATATGAAGTAGGTACATATACTGAGGGATTTTTCAGGACCGTTTTTTATTTACATCGCGTTTCCAATCCTGAAGCCATAAATCTCGATTGATACACACAGGCTAAGGCTACCCCATGGCTACCCATACCCAATCAGCAAGGTAGGTTAGTAACATATGTTACTAATCATAAAATACGTCTTTTCAAATAGGTATGGTGGATAAAAAGGATACTTGTGCTAGCTGGTGCAGGCAACTTTGCTCGCGCGGTCTAAATTAATTTTCATGATAATAACAATATTAATTGAGGATTAAATTAAGTTGAAATTCTCAAGCGGATTATGGACCCATAGAGGATATCTGCAAGCCAAATTTCAGGCCATGTGCGTTGATATATCAGCTGTTGTCAGTCACCTTTCATTTTATATATTAAGAATTTTATATTTTCCGAGGATCTTTATATCTATTCCAAATTATAAGATTCTTAGCACACTATCGACTCTATATTTATGGTCACTATCTATTCCTAAAATTATATCCTGTAAGCTGTAACAATTTACTTATGCATATACTTGTAATAGGTACTGTGTAACCGCTGTCGACCAAAAGACAGAGTAATTAAGATTTAGCAACACAAACTATTTGAACACTCAAATTCTTCATGAATTATTCATCTGTTTGTACTTTCAGATAGTGGAATTGTGGTGACCTACATGTATTTACATATATGGGTGAATAGACTAGATATTATTACAAAACAAATTTTAACACTAAATAGGTATTGTGTACTCATAATCTATACTTAATATTATAAAGCTGTAGAATTTGTTTGTTTGCTACGCGCTAATCTCAGGAACTACTGGTCCGCTTTGAAAAATTCTTTCGGTGTTAGATAGCCCATTTATCGAGGAAGGATAGGCTATATATCATTAGTACGCTAAGACCAACAGGAGTGGAGCCACGCGTGTGAAAACACGAAGCGCAGCTAGTTAATAGATAAAAACCATTACCAATAATAATTATAGAAATTTTCAACTTTCTAAATTTCAGGTAAGTATTTTGTTAACCAATAAGTAAATGCACTATATTATGCAGTATATTACTGTTTAAAAATATTGAAAAATAAAAAACATGTCTTAAAGTGCATAATGCATAATTATAACAACGGTAACGGTTACCTAGGAAAAATAAATTACGACATACTTTTATTCATAAAATACACTGTGAGACTTTGATTTCTCATGCATATATATTATGTCGAATGTACGTTTGCTACAAGTGTAATGTATCACAGAAAATCAAGAAGACGCGAGTGACGTGTAATCCACAAGTTTTATAGAGGACTTTTAATAGGGTTGTACATGATATTATTCTACACATTTTTTCTTTATATAATGCTTCACTACATAGATTGAAAGATGAAACAAAGTCGTTTTATACTTTGATCTGTAAAATTACTTACGCATCGGAATTTGGTGGGTTTTTTAATAGATAGAGCGGTTCGCGAGGAATGATTTAGTATATAATTTATAAGGTTTTAGACAAAGCGGGCAAATCCGTGGGAAGCTAGTTATTATATAAACCAAATGGCAATCTTATCTAATCAAATCTAGTTTTTAATGCATGAGGGTGTTTGGCAGGTAAAATAGTCCCTGAACAAAATCGAGATAATCTATTTGTGTAGCACACCAGCTAACTTATAAAGATAACTTGTAAAATATTAGCTTTATTGCTACAAACAACAATATCTTTTGAGCAAGGGAAAAAAAAGTCTTCGAGTATATTTTCCCAATTATAATTTATTTTTTGTAATATTCTCTCGTTGAACTTAATTATTTTGCTTACCTTTCTTCACTTATAATAAAGTAGGTAGGTACAGTAGCAAGTAGGTTATTTTATCTGGAACACAAATATTTGTCAGAACTCGTTCCAGGATAATATTTCACTGTGCCGTAAGTATATTAGATTATAAGCGAACCTATTAGTTTTCATTGTATATAGAAAAAAAGATTGCGTAAAAAAATATTGAAAAGTACATCTTCCACGCGAAGTTAATATATTTTATAATATTATATTTTAATAACCAGAAAAGTTCTCAGAATTAAATATAATAAATGAACCTTTATAAAAATATCAAAGGAGACCTACATACTACATTCTGTCGAAATATATTTACTAAAAAACGACGCTTTTTTTGTCGATAGTCGCAACCCTATTTCTAACCACCTCTTAAACCAGTACGATTGTACTAGAGACACGAGCTTTTGACGATGGAATTTCACAGTTGAAAACCGCATAAAACTTAGCTTTCCACCGATTGTTACACATTTGACACGACTTAATGTTTCTTTGAACGAGATCGTAGAAATACTTTAAATGTTTTAGAAATAATGACGGCTCAATGCCTTTTTTGCTCTGAACTAGAATCGTATGAGTAAAATGTATTTAACTAGTGTTAAAGAATTGCTCAGAATATTTTCATAAAATAATTTAACTATTGGGCTTCATTTTTATATTAATCATTGAATTTTAAACAATTATTTAAAAAGTGACCAGTGCCCACGATAGACCACGGCTTCGTCTGCGTGCCTTATAGGAAACTCCCGTGGGTATGAGATGTTATATCGCTGTAAAAAGTTTTAGAGACAGACACTGGTCTATTTTTAATGTAGATTAGAAAATATTAAATTAGCATAAATAACGAGTTAAATATTCATAAGTTTTAACGAATAAAGAAGTTGTGAATATGAGTTTGAAATTAAAAGTTTTAACGAGATCCTCTGTCTCTACAACAACGTTGAAGAATAAACTGACCATTAAAAGTATTAAAAAAACACCTTAAGTGCATAATAATAATAATTCTTATTTAGCTTTTATATTGTTTGCAGTAAAATTGTTATTTATACAGCAATAAATCAGATAAAAATACTAAAAATACCAGCTCAAATATTCGTTTCCCTCTTTATTATATCAACATTACTCTCACTCCATTCAAATTATATTTGACGATAATTGCATCAAATCCCTTTCAAGTAACCCTTACCCTTAAAGAAATCACTCCGTCTTTGTCATTTTCTATTAAACGGAATGAATAAGCGACATTTGAATATACAAGCACCATTAGAGGGACAATATACCATACATATAACTGGATATGAGGAGAGGCTTCAAACCGAGATCAAAAATAAAATATGGTTTTGGCGTTTTTGCGAACACGGAAAGTTCGTAGCAAATATTTGTTTTAATGTGTTGTTTTGTTTTGATATGACAGCTCATTTATATTTCAAAAGGACAGATAAATCAGTACGGTGACTTAGATTAATTTTAATTTTAAGTACGATTTGGTCGAGTGAATTTCTCGCAGTGAAAATTTATTTGTAAATCGGTCTCACTCAAGAAGAATCGAATTTTTATGTACACTTCCTAAATTACAATGCTTTCCGCCCGCGGCTTCGCCTGCTTTGACTAAAACCTAATAAATTACATACAAAACCTTCCCCTTCAATCACTCTATCTATCAAAAAAAAAAAAACGCATCAAAATTCGTTGCGTAGTTTTTAAGACTTAAGCATAAGGACAGAGAAAGCGACTTTGTTTTATACTAAGTAGTGATAAGCTTGTACCGTGTACGTTCCTTGATATACGTATACATATGACAATATCACAACTAATACTCTAGTATTTGATATCTGTGACATACTCTAGTATGTCACAGATATCTAGTCCAATCGATATAATTAGTGTAATATATAGGTATTAATCTAATTCAACATTGTTTTGTGGTTTGTGGAATCCATACAACTGGAGTGAACGGCCTATATTACAATATGTTACTTTAATTAGGCCTGTATCAGGTATAATTGAATCTAGGGCAAAGGGACACGGCTTAGCATTAGTGATTGTAGTATCTACTAAGTGAAATAGGTATTTATTATGTAGGTATTATGTGAATGTAGTGGTGATATTTGATTTGTTAAAGCTTATTAATGTTTCTACATAGTGTAGGTAGAGTTTTTATTTATAACTAGCGGTCCGTCCCGGCTTCGCCAGTGGTACATACGTTTTATTTCCATAAGAACCATCCTCGTAGTCATCCTTCAAGGAATATTTAAAAAACGGGTTAACGAAATCGATTCAGCCATTCTCGAGTTTTGCGCTTACCAACACATTTAGCGATTCATTTTTATTATGTAATATATTTAATTATTTAAATAGTTTAGGTAAAGCTTTGCTACAATAAACAATTTAACCTTCAGTTTAGATAAGCTGTTAATCTGTAATATTTGATATTAATAACTCGATGACTCTTCCTGTTTGGAAATTTTCTGATCAATAAATCTCAATTTTCTTTTAACCTTGTACTTACAAAAAACAAAAGAATTAGTATAATCCAATTTGGTAAAGTCGTTGGAAGCTATCGCCATAACAGTGATTCATTTTTATTTATACTAACAAAAATTGGTTGTGGTTATATTATATAAATTTGCATACAAATGCTTGATTGGATATTTGTTATTCTCTTTCAAATTGAGTGGAGCCAAACGAGCCGATATTATTCATGGTGAATACTAAAATAACATATTTATGCAATTGTTCTTCGCTATTTATCATGCTTATTTCCAACTAGTAAAATTGATTTAATGTTTTTCAATTCAAGATTGATAGTTTGAAATATAAGAATGAATTTTTGTTTAAAAGCTCATGTAATAAAATACATGTTACACTAAATATTTATCATATTATAAAACATTATAAAAGTTTCTTGTTTAAATTTAAAGACTAAATAAAACCACAAGATTTTTTTTTTATTTGCTACTTAATAAAAATAATATCTTTTAAATAATTCTTTTAATATTACCTATTCATTCAGCTTCAAATAAAAATGCAAATATATTCCTATTTCCTACATATACACAATAATACATTATACCTATTTTATTACATTCGTAGCATTACGTAGCTGTCTAATAGAGCGAAATGGCTGCGGCGTAGCGAATGATGCTACGGCGTAGCTCTCGTCTACGATATACTATATCAGCTTGAATTTCACTGGAAAATGCAACATCAAAGGCTTAATGTTTACTAGATATGATATATTAGATATTATTACATGTATCCTTTGATTGTGAGGTTTCAGCATTAGTGTAAACGAGGATATTCGGAAATGAATATGGTTATAATTTCAGTTGTTGTAATTATTATGAAATGCTCATTGGTGACTTTTGTAGCTATTTATTGAAAAATAAACTGTTATTTAACTTAATCGAAACGTATTATTTATTCGCTATTGGTGTGCATCTTTTACCTATGCTGTCTTTTACTAAAAGTATGAATGGTCGATAAGTTTTTAAAATACAGCTTCATTAAATCTATCCTGGTTATTTTTTGTAATACAAGATTGATCCTAAATAAAAAGCTTTATCGCTAGAAGGTCGATGGTCGGTCAAGAGCAAAGCAAAACGAAAGCTTCCAAATTTCATAAGACTACAAACTAAATATATGTATGTATATACGTTCAACGAAAGTAAATATGTATATTTAAAAAATATATAATATAGTCATTTAGCATATTCCCTTATATATCAGACCCACGCCACACTTCGTCATCCCAATCTATAACTAGAGCATCCGAACGTCTTACTAAAACACAAACTAAAACTGTCAAATTACATAATACTGCAAACCAAATACAGGATCAGTAGGAACTAGTACTCAGACTAGTTATACGTTGTTTGATCGCAGCAAAGTTCGCAAGACATCGTCATGTGTTGCCGATCGATCTTCTATATTCTAACAGGATAAAATTCCAAGTTTTATTGATACAAGGTCGGTTCGCCGTGGGAATTAGTTTTAGTGATCGTTAGTGTTAGGCGATTTTAGATCTTATGGCGTGTGAATAGAATTGTTTAGTCGTATGTGGTTTTTTCGTTTTCGATGTGACTTGACTCTGACGTGGACTTGGTATAAAATATTATTCAACTGTTATAAACAACATATTTTTACTCTATTGTTTAGTTCTTTCTGTCTATGCCTCACGGGTAAAAGCAAGGTAAGAGGCAATAAAAAAGAATAATAAAGAGCCAGAGACAATTTCAGATCCATGTTCAATTTAGTATTTTTACTGTTTATTGATTTAAGTATATTACGAGTAACGTGTGTTATACAACGAATAAAACATCTATGCTTTATTCAAAACTTACAAAAATATACGAGCGAATTTTAAATTCGATTTCGTCACTCAAACGACGATCTTTCTACTGCACGTATCTCATTGAAACATACCTTCAACAAATCTGCATTGTAATATAAAAACAACTATATCGATACATTGAGAAAGCACTCTATTCTTTATACGAGAACAACACACATGACACAACATATTGACATTTATACTAGCTGTGCCGCGGGGTTTAACCTGAGGATAAACCCGCAAAATCAAGTATTTCTATCACTCAAGTGTTATTCTGATGACTTACATTATAACTGTAAAGTTTCATCCAAATCCATCGAGCAGTTTTTTTTTGTAAATGTGTATCAAACACACGTTCATCCATCCTCCTAATTTATAATATTTGCAAGTGTTTTTTTAGAGAAATATAATAAAATTTAAAATTTTCTTAACTCAAACTCAAAACATATAAAATCTAGAAAATCTTGGAGCTTTTTGTTCAAATTCATAATTACATATGAATTTCACACAAGTCTCGTCTAAAACTATTACTTACACTCGTAAGTTCGTAGACCTCTAAATGAGACGTCATTTAGTCCCCTTCTATGAAAAACTAGCATATTACTCTATCCTGTACTCAACTCATGTTTCACACATATATAATATTTGATATATATATTCATAGTGGCTCTAATATGGCGAGTCTTTGACCGCGTAGAAGCATCGTCATTTATTACAAACAGCACATTATCGTTTAGAAACTTTGAATTTAATCACGAGCTCATCAACGAACTCTAAAATCGTAGGTAACTCTAATTAGTTACGATTTTAGAGCTCGTTCGACAATTAAATTTCAATTTTAAATCGATATCAAATCCAATGATTTCGATGTAACAGAATGTAACCGTTAAATTTTCACAAATGGCTAAATTCGCATTTCGCATTCCGTGTTCCTATTTCCAAGCAAATTCAACTTCGTAATGAACCGCGAATGACTTTACAAGTTTAATTTAATTTAAACTTTACGCACCGATCATTGTTCGATACAATATTTATTGTATTTCCAATATTGAACATTTATATTTCAAATCATTTTTCATGCTTATCGAAACTTGTTGTGAATATAAATTTGTATTTATGTAATACGCAAACATGAATAGTGTTTAATACTGATAAAATGTTTGCTCAATATAGTAGTGAATGTGGAATGGGGGTCACGTGTTCAATCAATCAATTGACATTTCAACGACCATAAATTGCAGAGTTGACTGATTGCTCTATGTGTTGTTAATCATTGAGTATTATGGTATTATCTCAAACGAATGAGGTTTGACAGCTTTGTGGTTACGTTTTCTATGATCTACTAGCTGTGCCCCAGTTTTACACGCATTGCTCCGCTCCTGTTGGTCTTAGCGTAATGATATATAGCTTATAGCCTTCCTAGATTAATGGGCTATCTATCACCGAAAGAATTTTTCAAATCGGACTAGTGGTCCCAGAGATTAGCGCGTTCAAACAAACAAACTAGCTTTAAAATATAAAGGATTTATAGTATCCATTTGAGTTGAGTTTTAAGTACATAATAAAAGGCGTTCTTTTCCTATATTTAAAACAATACGATTAATACAATTATTGCTTTTGAAAATTTAGGAATAAAATTATACAGCATACATATTATAGATCACTTCGAATACACTTACTTATCTATAATAAAATAAATTTCTATGACTCGACTACTATGAACATAAGAATTATATGAAAATATTATTAAACTTTTCAAATATAAAAGTAATAACATACAAAAACAAAGAATCAAAACAAAATTGTCATAAGAATAACATCGCACGCAAGGTACATTAATCACAAATGAAAAGTTGTATCTCAAACATTGTTTATTCAACTTGAACAACAGTTGTTTTGCCTCATTAATACTGTGAGTTTTAAAAGAACTGAAACTTAATAACTCGTTTATCAAACAAGCTAATTACGAAGAAAATGCTTTTATTTTTGTGTAATAAACTTATGAGGATAGCATTTACTTTGTTGTCTTTCAATTTTACGTTGTATGGTCGGTTAATTTTTGTTACTTTTATTGTAATTAAAGTCCACACAAGTCTCGTCTAAAACTATTACTTACACTCGTAAGTTCGTAGACCTCTAAATGAGACGTCATTTAGTCCCCTTCTATGAAAAACTAGCATATTACTCTATCCTGTACTCAACTCATGTTTCACACATATATAATATTTGATATATATATTCATAGTGGCTCTAATATGGCGAGTCTTTGACCGCGTACAAACTTGTTTTAGATAGGTATGTGTTTGCTTTAGAAAGGGTACAGTCGAATGTTTGAACGAAAATATTTGTTCAACTGTATTGTTTGGTACTATAGAAAGTTCTAGCAATACATAATATTAAAAATGTTGGTAGATGATATGTTTTAATAAATAAGTAAGGAATAATATGTTTGAATTATTAATTTTGGATACTTTGAAACATTTAAACGTATTATGTATCAGTAGACTAGTGGAGTGTCTGTTTATATAAAAATGTTACCGATGGAAAGATCTAATTTGTTGGGGCTAAAGTTAGTAAAAGTTTCCTTAATTTACATAAAACGAAACAGTGAATACTATCTTGAGTTCAATTAAGCAAAATAAATGTAAAATTAAATACAATGTGGACTTTAATTACAATAAAAGTTACAAAAATTAACCGACCATACAACGTAAAATTGAAAGACAACAAAATAAATGCTATCCTCATAAGTTTATTACACAAAAACAAAAGCATTTTCTTCGTAATTAGCTTGTTTGATAAACGAGTTATTAAGTTCTAGTTCTTTTAAAACTCACAGTATTAATGAGGCAAAACAACTGTTGTTCAAGTTGAATAAACAATGTTTGAGATACAACTTTTCATTTGTGATTAATGGACCTTGCGTGCGATGTTATTCTTATGACAATTTTGTTTTGATTCTTTGTTTTTGTATGTTATTACTTTTATATTTGAAAAGTTTAATAATATTTTCATATAATTCTTATGTTCATAGTAGTCGAGTCATAGAAATTTATTTTATTATAGATAAGTAAGTGTATTCGAAGTGATCTATAATATGCTGTATAATTTTATTCCTAAATTTTCAAAAGCAATTATAATTGTATTAATCGTATTGTTTTAAATATAGGAAAAGAACGCCTTTTATTATGTACTTAAAACTTCGTCAAAAAAGGTCTTTATTTCAAATGGATACTATAAATCCTTTATATTTTAAAGCTAGTTTGTTTGTTTGAACGCGCTAATCTCTGGGACCACTAGTCCGATTTGAAAATTCCGAAAATTCCGAAATTTCTTTCGGTGATAGATAGCCCATTAATCTAGGAAGGCTATAAGCTATATATCATTACGCTATGACCAACAGGAGCGGAGCAATGCGTGTAAAACTGGGGCACAGCTAGTAGATCATAGAAAACGTAACCACAAAGCTGTCAAACCTCATTCGTTTGAGATAATACTCAATGATTAACAACACATAGAGCAATCAGTCAACTCTGCAATTTATGGTCGTTGAAATGTCAATTGATTGATTGAACATGTGACCCCCATTCCACATTCACTACGTATTGAGTAAACATTTTATCATTATTAAACACTATTCATGTTTGCGTAAAATATAAATTTATATTCACAACAGGTTTCGATAAGCATGAAAAATAATTTTGAAATATAAATGTTCAATATTGTAAATACAATAAAGTAGCTTTCTGCCCGCGGCTTCGCCCGCATTTTCAAAGAAAAACCCACATAGTTAGCGCTCCCGTGAGATTTCCAGGATAAAACCTATCCTATGTGTTAAACCAAGTTACCATCTATATGTATGCTAAATTTCATTGTAATCGGTTCAACAGTATTTGCGTGAAAGAGTAACAAACATACATCCATCCTCACAAACTTTCGCATTAATTATATTAGTAGTTAGGACTATTCATGTTTGCGTATGTAATACAAATTTATATTCACAACAGGATTCGATAAGCATGAAAAATGATTTGAAATATAAATGTTCAATATTGGAAATACAATAAATATTGTATCGAACAATGATCCGGTGCGTAAAGTTGAAATTAAATTAAACTTGTAAAGTCATTCGCGGTTCATTACGAAGTTGAATTTGCTTGGAAATAGGAACACGGAATGCGAAATGCGAATTTAGCCATTTGTGAAAATTTAACGGTTACATCGAAATCATTGGATTTGATATCGATTTAAAATTGAAATTTAATTGTCGAACGAGCTCTAAAATCGTAACTAATTAGAGTTAGAGTGATTAAATTCAAAGTAAACGATAATGTGTTGTTTGTAATAAATGACGATGCTTCTACTATAAAGACATATATTTCAAATAATAAATATATATTATCGCTGCGCATGTTTTTAACGTCACCGCTGCTTGAACGGTAAAGGAAAACATCGTGAGGAAACCGACATGTCCATTGTCCAAGCTTAGTGTCTAAGAATCAAAAAGTTCGACGACATGTGTCATCCGCTAACACGCATTTGGCCAGCTTGGTGGATTATGGCCTGTATCCTCATAGGAGGCCCGTGTCCCAGTAGTGGGAACGCATATGAGCTGTTGATGATGATGATGTTGACTGCTGTACAAACCTTATTTGATAGTGGCATATTGATGCTAAACGACTTAACCACTTCAGCGAAAAGTAAACATATTCCAATTAATTTGCTCTAGTTATAAATTTCTAAGTAATTGCACTTCCTAATTTGTATATTTTATAGGCGGAAGGATATGCCTTGCGGCTAGTTATTATTAATGCAAAATTTTAATTTAAATGATCATCCAAAAAGGGTCTCCTTTGCATAGTCAAACCACAAACCAATTAAATATTTGAATTTCTAATGTAAAGGAGATTTATAAGTGAAAATATATATCTGTTTGTGTGCTCATGCTTAACTTAATATATTCAAAGTTATATAGATTTTTAAACTTTCTTTACGCACTATATTAATCAGCACATACCATTTCCTTAAATCCATACTAACTCTGTCTGTCTGTCTGTTACTCAATCACGCCTAAACTACTGAACCAATTTGCATGAAATTTGGTATGGAGATATTTTGATACCCGAGAAAGGACATAGGCTACCTTTTATTGCGAAATATGTACCACGGGCGAAGCCGGGGCGGACCTCTAGTTATTCTATATACACGACGATACTGTTGACGAATATACATACATATAACGCTATTTCCAGGCACATAATCGACGTACGTATGTAAAGTCAATCCGCAAACATTAAAATTCCATCAACATTTAACCTGCGAGGTACGAGGGACTAGCGCGTTTCAGTGATCTCAATTCTGAATGAAAATATAGGGTTGCTACTTGCTACGTAAATAGTTTTTACGAAACTATTTATAAAACTTGCGAATACTTTTTACCAAAGTTCGAATCAAAATACTACGGGTCGCATATAAATTCAAAGTACCTTTTGGTACTTTCGTAATCAGTTAGAAAAGGTTAGCTCTTTGTTCTTTACCGAATGGAAACGCGAAGAAAAATAAGTGAAATGATGATAGACCAATAAGTAATTTTTAGTTTATCAGTATTATAACATAACCACCATTTATTTATTCTTATATAATGCATTCAAATAAAACCTCCATTCATCTTCATTTATTTGTGTTTTCAGCTTCTACAGTAATAGATTTAGTTTTAATTCAGCCGATTCAGCACACTTATTTTGTGTCCTGTTGAGCGCTTATTATAAGCCAATTCCATTAATCCAAATCCCGTCGTATCATAGCCCTAGCTTTGCACAGTTTAATTTGCAGTGCCGAGAGCCCTAGAGCAGGCAATCAACGGTCCAAGCTGAACACTCTGACGTCCAGTTGATCTGTGCCGTTATACAGATTATGACGTCACACACTCGCATTCAAATTTCGTGTTCTAGAACAAAATAAATCCGTTAATTAAATTAAACAATATGAACAATTTCACTCATGTATTAATTTAAGTATGTATGGTTGTTAAAAATATTGTGTTTTTCTAATATCTACGAGTATGTGTGGAAAAGGAATTTAAACCAAAAGATGATAGAAATTAAGTAACTACGCTTTAATGAACAAAAAATGTTTTGACTTTTCCACATAACTGTCGAGAATTTTTATAGTTTTTATAGTGTTTTTATACTATAACATTTGAATATTTCATTGTTTGTTATGATATAACTCAAAACCTACTAGACCGATGCTAGAATTGTTCTTTTCGCTAGCATGCCTAATTTTACTGAAAAACATAACAAATTTTTATTATCTTCTAGGTATCCATGGCATGGATTCATGAGCAAATTAACACCACTTTATGAAGCTATTGACGGACATAATTGAAACTTAATTTGCTAAACGTTGCATACAATTTGGGCTATAGATCAATTTTGACACCTAACTAGACCCTAATAGGATTGATAACTAGCCTGAGAACATTAATTTTGATGACTAAAACATGATAAATAAATTATTTCAAAATGATTTTCGTCTTTTTCTTTCCTTATTTAATTTTTATTTATAGTGAGACTATACGAGAATCCTAATCTTAAATCATATTGTTATTTGTTGATAAAACTTCTAAACCAACAAATTACTGACATTCAGTGGATAGACCACAGAGAATAGTCTATCAACACATTTATAATCTGTGGCATTCACGCTCTATCTGTGGTTGCTAACGATTGGTTATTTCCGTGATGACTACGGTTTCCAATTGCTTGTCGTTTGACGATTTCACGCCTATTACATAGGTACCTACAAATTATTCATATTATAAATAACATACACTTTAGGTTTGGAAATTTACAATATCACTAGCTTTCCGCCCACGGCTTCGCCCGCGTTTTCAGAGAAAACCCCGCATAGTTCCCTTTCCCGTGGGATTTCCGGGATAAAACCTATCCTATCTCTCAAGTTGGATCGAACTGCAGCACATCGTGTGCGAATTTTATTATAATCGGTTAAGTGGTTTAGGAGTCCATTGATGACAAACATTGTGACACGAGATTTATCTAATATCTAATATATATTATAATATATAATATATATATATATATCTATAAAAGCGAAAGTTTGTAAGGATGTATGGATGTATGGATGTTTGTTACTCTTTCACGTAAAAACTACTGAACCGATTACAATGAAATTTAGCACACATATAGAGGGTAACTTGGATTAGCACATAGGATAGTTTTTATCCCGGAAATCTCACGGGAACGGGAACTATGCGGGTTTTCCTTTGCAAACGCGGGCGAAGCCGCGGGCGGAAATCTAGTATACATATATATTAAGATGTTCGTTTAATATGTACGTGTATTAAATTTGAGATATTTTTTAGTAAGTTTGGATAGTTTCAATAACTTAATTTATAAATCAAAAAGAGATTTTTAGCATGTTTAATTTGTTGGTGTATTCCGCCGGAAATAGCAAACTATCTCAACAAAGAAGAACTTCACGAATAAATCGTATTAAAATATTATTAAGCTAGTACGAAGTTTACCGCATAAGCTATTAAATAGATATAAATTACACTACAAATAACGAACCAACAAGAGCGATTATTGTCTATAACACGACCGTTTCAAGTAGGCCCTCAATGTCATATCGATTCTGAAGCACGTACATATTATGTAAGCTGCCGTATTATATGATTAGTAATATGTAATATGAAATTGCAAATGAGAAATAGATACAATTTTGCAATTAGTAGGGATTTAGAATTAAGTATTAGAGCTTCAGTAAAGTTTAACAAAACAAAGAAACAGTAATCTGTAATATCTGCTGAAAGCGCATACATTTGTAGAATAAAATAGTTTTTTGACTTGAAGTCAACTTGAAGTAAAAAAATACAATAATCTACCATAAAAAAATGAATCGCAAATGTGTTCGTAAACGCATAACTCGAGAACGGCTTAACCGATTTCCTTAATTCTTTGTTTATAATATTCCTTGAAGTACGATGATGGTTCTTGTGGTGAGAAAACGTAAACACGTTCCACGAACGAAGCCCACTGTTAGAATGTGTTAAATATTTATAATAACATGATTTAATAGTGCCTTCACTGAACAAATATTTGAGTTCCTTAACTGGTAACAAATCAAACATTGAACTGTCAAAACCAAAACACAACGTAGGTATACTGCGAGTGTATTCACTGTATTATTTATACCCAGTCCCGAGTCTCCCCTTACGCAAATATCTGGAATCCCGTATTTTCGTTGGCAGAAGCGTAAAATTGAAAAATTTCCCTCCCAAACTGGAAATCCTTTGAGGTGCCTAATTAATACCCGTGTTTGTATTGCGTTCATATTCAGTGCAAATTACGTTGTACTTTTTATGCTTTTTAAATCCTATTAATATTATAAATGTGAAAGTTTGTATGGATGTTTGTTACTCTTTCACGCAAAAACTACTGAACCGATTACAATTAATTTTAGCACACATATAGAGGGTAACTTGGATTAACACATAGGATAGGTTTTATCCCGGAAATCCCACGGGAACAGGAACTATGCTGGTTTATCTTTGAAAATGCGGGCGAAGCCGCGGGCGGAAAGCTAGTATAAAATATTTCTTTAAAATAATAAAGTTATTAACAGACAAAATTATGGGACGATTTTAATTGAATATTCATAATTATGCGCATTTTAATATATAAATATTTATAACGTTTTCCCATCATGTTTATCACTACATAGTACATAGTAATTAAAACAAAGTCGCTTTCTCTGTCCCTATGTCCCTATGTATGGTTAAATCTTTAAAACTACGCAACGGATTTTGATATGGTTTTCTTTAATAGAGAGAGTGATTCAAGAGGAAGGTTTTAGTATATAATTTGTTATGTTTTCGACAAAGCGGGCGAAGACGCGGGCGGAAAGCTAGTTTATTTATAAGGCTATGTATAAATAAACATTCTTAACCTAAAAGCAACACTATTCAGTCAGTTATCCATGTATGAGTCGCATAAAATAACGGTAAATTGATGGGTCAATGTGTGTGACATAACAGTCATCACACTACAGTCTGCATTTTTGACGTAAGTATCCTTCAGAATGTTGGCAGACAGACGTTAAGCCGTGTGACAGTTAGATCAGCTTTGACACTTGGTTAGCCGCTAACCGAGCGGTTAAAAAAGTTAAACAAATCGGATGTATGTTCGATTTTAGGAAAGTAATGCAAAATTTACGTTGCAATGAAAAATTTATGATATGATCTTGTGTCCAGAAATAGGAAGGAGGAGCTTAAGTCATATATTCTACTTATGCCGAAATATCACATTCCCATGGTAATTTCCTTTGACAACCCAAGCGAAGCCGGGGTTGGAAAGCTAGTTTAGTAATAAACGTAAACAGAAATACTTAACAATATAAGAAACATGACAATAGCGATACAACAACGTTCAGATTAAATAAATTAAATAAAATGCATGTGCCATTATAATTATGTTTTTAGATTGATAATATAGCAAATGTCTAATGTTTTTTATTCGTCACTATACAACTACAATAATCAAAAATGCTGCACGCATTGTCAAGTGTACAAAAAGTACCATCAAATACCACTAAAAACTAGTTTTGCTATAAAGTAAAATATTTGTTTTGCAATAGAAATAAATCGCGCCAAAGCCTCACGTCGGGACCGTTGATATGACATAAAATGTTTATTACATGCCATTGAGGGCCTCGCGAGAAATTTAGTTATACCCCGGTATTCAATTTCATCCAGGTAAAAACCTATGGGCTTATTTTTATTTATGTGTAACGTACTTACTAGATTTTTGCTTAGCCTGCATATACTTTTAGTTGTGTAGGAAATGTTTTGTCTATACTTTCCATCCTCTATTTGATGTTAAATGTTGTAAATTTTGCACATGGGGTCTCCATGTCTCTTCAAATTCATTTAATATTTTCTTCAAAATATAATAACCGCCATTTTTAAAAAGCCGTAAGCCATATATACCTGAGACTTTCCTATTTATAACAATAGTAGAGGTATACTTATAGAATATATAATGATTCTTTTGTAAAGCGATTATTGCAAATGCATTCAATCTGGTCCGGGAGCCAGCAGCAGATTTTATGACCAAGTTCCTCTCAAGCGGTAGTTAGTAAAATGCATCAAAGTATAGTATTATGAAGCCTCGTGAACGTCAGCTGGAGCTCGGTTGGGGGGAAGAGCGGTTGTAGCCTCCCGTATCAGCTGACGGTTTTTCCACCAAGATACAGCCAGCTGACATATATATTTATCCACAGTTACATATAAGCTATCATCAGATAAATTTTTGTTTGAGAGGAAATAACGGAAAATAAATTTTTCTTTAAATTTAACTTTCATGTTCGAGACACCAGCTGACGTATAATACACCATGTTGTAACCAGCTGACTATTTTTTTTCGTTGAGATATTGGGTTAGCTACAATTTGACAAATTTTTAGCTGAGAGGAAATGAATGAATGAATGTATTTTTTTTCCAATGTGCGTGGGAGGCTACAACCGCTCACCCCCCCAACCGGGCGCCAGCTGACGTTCACGAGGCTTTATAATACTATACTCTCATGCGTCTGACGAATTATCTCTTGAGAGGAAATAGTTAACCAAATTTGCACCTGGCTCCCTAACCAATCCCAATTCAATTTATAATTCCAGTATCAGATTTATCAAATAACTGGTTTACTTTTTACTCTGCATTTATATTGTATAAGTTATATACTTAGAAGTTAGGACAAAGAATTTATTATAGTAATAATGCAAATATTTTACAATCAATTGTTCACAAAATGTTCTATTTCAACGAGCTTATATCCGAATTCCGCCCGTAGCTTGGCCGAGTCTCTAATATAAATAAAACACAATACGTGTCAAGTATCCGTGAGTTTATTCATTTTCCCTTGTTTGCATGTAAACAGAATGTCAAAAGAACAATTTCGAATGTAAATAACGATAGCTCCTTAGGGACGCGCCTTTAGGTGTGATCGTCATCAAAGTATTTTATTTGACTGGCTGAAATATGTGTTTGTTACACTCAAAGACTGAGGTCGTACATAGAGCGAAAAATTAGCTCGCAACTAATTTTTCGCTAGATTGTAAAAGGTGGTAAAAGTTGCGAGTAATAAAAGTCTGTATTAAGGTAACTAATTTATGTTCAGGGGCCGTATTATGGCCTCTTATTTCCAGACAGTTTACGCCATGAATTGAACAATTGAACTGACTGGCAAATTCATATTATAATCGCAATAACCAGCTATGGTTCAATTCACGGCGTAAACTCTCTGGAAATAAGAGGTCATAATTGGCCTCAGAACGCGTCTTGGCACTATGTGATCTTTCTATGGTTGTTACCACGCGTCGTGACCGACTTCATTACATCTATAACATGAATATCACTATATGAATAAATCTTTTACCACAATATGATGTCAGGAATTTTTTGCTGATTGAACGCTTTAGACTTTGAGTCAAGAGATGTAGAAGATAATATAAAATCATCATATCAAATATCATCATCATTTCTCAAATATGTATTGCACATAAGTAATAATACGTTATACGAGTAGCATAGGTAAGTATTAGATTGTTATGATTAAACTATTGCAGGCCGCCGGTGACCGGTCATGGTAGAAAACCTTGAGAGAAGCCTTTGTCCAGCACTGGACGTCCCACGACGACGACGACGATTAAACTGAAGACATTTTTATGTCATATACAGAATGAATGTATAAAAAAAAATGTGTGCGTGTACTAGTGTACACACGTAAGAAGTGAAACTTCTTTATGACCTTATTTAAAAAAAAATACTATACGCAACTTTACAGAAATACGTCTAATCCCGCGTGAGAGAGATAAGAAGAAAATTTTTTTCCAACGCCGATAAAGAAGTTTCACTTCAATAAACTAAACCTAGGTATTATGTAGTTTCTTTCCCACATCATTCCACTTTATACTAGAGTAAGAATAACACTTGAAAACAACATGTAAATTTTGTGAAAATGTAATGTAAAGTTTGTGAATTTACAAGCCCTGCTTCACTCGTAGAGTCACTCGTAGTTAGTAGTTACGATTGCTACACAGTGCTACGTCGTAGCGTTCGTAGACAATACTCTGAATATTTCCTGTTGCTTTTCCTTTTAACTTAGAAAGGGTTTTTGTTTGAGACTATAGACGACATATAAGAATTATACATCTTTCTTTTACCTTTTGTTAGATAAAGTAAGCGAATATATTTATTGCCACAGAATAACTATCATCATATATTTTATAATATATAATTACTAGCGGCTTCGCCCGTGGTACATATGAAAAATAGATGTTGGCCGATTCTGAGACTTACCCGATATGCACAGAAAATTTCATGAGAATCGGTCCACCCGTTTCGGAGGAGTATGCAGACTAACATTGTGACACGAGAATTTTATATATAAGATAAGCATCATCAGCCTGTGTCTTTTATAAACAATTTATAGATAGTTTTTTTTTTTCAATACTTCGACTGTTTAAGAGATTTCGAGACTGAAGATCTTACAGAACCAGTTTTGGGTTTATTTATAATTATGAATTTGCAAACATCATATTTAAACTTTTAGCCAATTTCACAACTTCTGAACATAAAGTTAATGTATGTATAAATAATCAAATAATGTATGAAAATAAACGTAAAAATATAGGCTACTACAGACATTTTCAGTAAGTTGTGAAGCCAGTCATTAATATATTAAATAAAAGCTATTGAAAAGAACCCTTAATAGGAAATTTTAACGTAAGAATAGATCTAAAACCATTGTTAAAAATTACTCAGTGGAGTTTCCGAATGGAATTGAATGTAAATGTAAAATTATCTTATATTTTATTATCATATTTCTAAATGTAAGGAGTATTATACAAATTATACAATACAAATGTAATATGTAATATGTAAAAACGTGTAATATCTACGTAGTAATATCTACGAAGTAATCGCATTTTTCCTTCGTTAATTCACAAATTGTATATTTGCTCACAATTCTCATAATATAATATGATTTCCTATGATAATAATATAGAAGCTCTATATTTATTTAATCGCGATGACTCGTGGGTAGAGTTATAGTCTTAACATCGTATTATTGAAGAAATGGCGTGGTATCAAATGCTTAAATTACTAGCTTTAGAGTAACAGCACAATATTTACCAATGTATCAACAATATGTCTCTTCAAAAGTGCTAATACAAAAAGCGTTCACTCTATCGTTCATGCGTTCTCCACTCTCATTTGGCGCCATTCCACAGACTAGTCTTTAGATAATATACCATGTATGAAGATTGAAGAGTCTATGCTCTATGCGTGGAGTATAGATTATGGAAACGTGCTCTATGGTTAGAGATATTAGGTGTCATTATCTACTTTCTATGCAATATGTAATGTTGGTCGATTTTTGAACGTACTTCAGTGACTCCTCATAGTGCTAATAAATACACACATCAACAAAGTCTAGGGATATATTTTTGTATTAATTTTTTTTTAATTATTATCTAAAATATATTCGTACAATACATAATATCCCTAGACTTTGTTGATGTGTGTATGTGCCTTTATCTTTGTAACATGATTAAGAAAAGCCATATAATTAAATTTAATAATGTAGGTGAAAATATTTTTAACCTTTATTAAAAAATTTAATTAAATATTTTTTTTTGTAAGTTGTTGTTATACTGACTTTCCTAAGATATTATAATTTCAACTTGATAGAGAGGTATAAATTGGAATAAAGAAACAAATGTAACCACGAAAATATTATCAACGTAACATTTCATGAAAGTCGTTAAAAGTTACCTGGCTGTAAGTTATAATGTTCTAAAATTTTCCTTTTTATTGCACAAACGCGTAGAAACATTTTACGGGAAGCCGAGAGGGATCAACCAAAATTATTACTCTACGTCTATAAATTTATAATTAAGTAGTTTCAACCATAGGCGGTCTTATGAACAACATAGGTACGCAAGGATTTTAATAAATTTATAATACACATAACAGTTATGTTGGCTTTTCATTATTTTTAAATGATATCTATTATATTTTTAAATGATATTTAAGTTTTACAAAACGATTTAAAACGTAGAGTTAGTTCTAAAGATATCATCTCTTTTCTTTTTTTCAACTAAAGTCTAAAGTTAAGGCAACAAAATACTTTTTTTTTTCTTCCACTCGGTTCTATTATCTCAAACACAATCCTTACATTTTAAAAATAACTACCTATATCAATACACATACTATGTCACTAAGTATGGACCATATTTACGTGTTTTTGAGCCAGTACCTTAATTAACAAATAATCGTACCAATTTGAAAACCTCCTTTACTGAAGCCATTTAAAAATGTACAGGTACTTTTTCATTTACCAGTATTAAAAAGAAAATACAAAAGATGTCATACCGTACTTCTGGACACCGTCATTATCCCGACATCTTCAGACTTGAGCTCAGGTGATCTAAATTACCTCGCTGTAACGAGATTCGGGTGAAAAGCCTCTAATCATTTTAATTAAAAAATCCTTTGCAAGGATATAGCACAAAAGATTCTGAAGGTGAAAGTTCAGCGGCCTGTTTTGCCGTGTTTATGTAAAGTTCTAAATGTAATTAGTATGACTTTGACCGTATTTAAGAGATTAGTTTGGAACTTCTGTTTCTGATTATTCTATGCCTACTAGAAGTATTAAGATTACTGTAATACCTATTACAGTATTCACATGTCAATAAGTTCAACATTAAAATCAAACCAGCAACGAATCGTACATTAGTTATGTTATATATATGGTGACTGACTATGAGTAATGTGCCTACTTATATGTTGCGAGGTAAAATTGAGGGTGGAGTACGCAAGAAAATAGGTGCTCAAAACCGTAGCTAATATTAAAAAAATACCCATTTCCCTCCGCAAGACAGCGTGTCATGGAATGTTTTTTTTAATATTCATTCGGTTGCCTTTTTATCTCTCAGTACTTATGTTTATACACAATTGCCAATGGATTCCCTTTGAAACGTAAGATGGGAAACACATTGTCTTCCAACCCTCCTTTGTGTAATTCCCTCATGAAACCTCCTCTACATTACATCAATACTCATAGTTCAACCTTCCACTTGAACCTTTTAATAGAAAATGCCTTTGAGATAAAAAAAACAGTTCAAAGACCTTGACAATGACGATAGTTTTATAAAAAAAAACCAGAAAAGCGGGAAAAATGTGTTCTGTACGTTTTTTAAGTTAAAGTTTTCCATGAAAAATGCATTGATGATACGCGTATTTATGCATAGAAAAAAATTATATGTATTAAAAATTATTACCTATACATATGTCATCTAAGTATGTTAAGAAATCTCTATATGTAGGTACATTCTAATGCGTTTTAGTCACCTATTTATTATAATTATACATTCAACACAATCGGATCCTAATAGTTCCCAATATATTTATAAAACATCTCTTTAAAAAAATAAATAACATCCACTCTTCCTAGACACAAATTGTTTGCATATTTCTTAATTCAGTACATTTTATGCACCATCAAGCACAACTTCATACTTAATTACACCCCACTATGATACAGCAATGTAATATTGCGAGTAATTTAAACAAACACCCTCTTTGTCTCACGCCGTTAACAAAATGGCCGCTTCCTGCAGCTACGTTCATTTTTGCCGCGAATTAATTTTGGTTACGCACCATCGTCTGCTAGGGTTTCTTTTACAATGCATTCACAGATGTTCTTTATCGCTGTAATGGGAAAGGGAATATGTTTTATATTTGTGTTTTTCTTTTACTTTGTCTTTGAGTTTCAAAAACATATTTCAAACTTATTTATTTTGCGTAACATCGAAAAAGCATCAGATAATTGAAGTAATACACTTGCCTTTTACTTACCTATACCTAATGTAGTTTTATATTATCTGTACTAATACTTATTAATAATATTACCATCCATCCAATAATAAAAAATAAAATTATAACCGACCGCTTCTAATTTCAACACTTCGTTTACAAGAAGGCTTGGTTACACTTGGCCGACATTGCTTGTAAGTGACAATTTTAATTAATCTCAGTTCTCATTACATCGCACGTTCATTGTTCCGAAGCTTAAAGAACAAAAATAAAGACACTTCGGCTACTGTAAAACCTTGTACCTGATATTTCTTTTAACGTTTCTTTGTTGCGTTTTAACTTTAATATTCAGCGGGAATTAAAAGTCCTGAGAGGAATACAGGTGTCATATACAAAGTAGGTAATATTATTTTTATTATGAGAAAGTATTTTTATGCAACAAAATAGGTGTTGGTCGACATTCTACTTACATTATAAATGCAAAGTTTGTGAGGATGGATGGATGTTTGTTACTCTTTCACGCAAATACTACTGGACCGATTACAATGAAATTTTGTATGTAAGTAGCTGAAGACCCAGAATAAGACATAGGTTATTTTTTTATCCCGGAAATTCTACAGGAACGGGAACTATGCTTCCTTTGAAATAGGCAGGCGGAAATCTAGAGATCCACATAAGTAACGAAAGATTTTAAAACACGATTTATTATTTTATTCAATCTTATCAAACACAACAACAAGCGGCTTATATTATAATATCGTAAAATCTTTATAATCAAAAACAAAAATCATGAATATGGCATAAATCGGAAAGAAGGTTAAGGATGTTACTACCCACATCACTCAAACACAGCTTACCTATTTAATTCGACTGATATTCATAAGCAAATAATATTATATATTCGACTGATATTCTACAGATTTCTGTATTACTTTTAAACGAAGATTGAAGATTCAAATCAGCTTTTATATCCTGTTAGTATGAGTAAAAAGGTAAGTAAAGTCAGAGCTTTAATAGCGTACCTATGAGCATTTTAAGGAATGGTTCATAGTTATACCACGGTATTACTTATGAAATAATATTGTAATATGTACTGTGATTATACTACCTATAGCTGTTATAATTCAATCGCTACTGTATCGTTTTAATGTGTAGCTAGTTATGTGTACTAAACGTATTTTCTTCCTTCATTTTTTCATATATATTCTCACCACACCACTTAAAAATTAGGAATGATGAGCGGTTACATAAAATATCGTTAGCTGTTAGTCGTTAAAGTATCACTTTGATCGATGCATTGGTTTTGAGTATGCCGGCTCTCCGTGTTTGATAATAATTATTACTATTTAGAAGCATCGATATACGCCACTTATGCAAGCTATAACACAATATTATAGGGTATTGTTTATTCACTAGACTTGCTTGGTTGTATATAATGAGCAAATAATCACTCATTAATGTAAGTACTGTAAACTGTTTGTTTCTCATGTAAATGGAATATAATATGACTTTTACATTTTAATAAGAATAACGTTTGTCTTTAAAATTAAAAGTTTATAAATAATTTAAACTGTATAACAAGAACAACAAAAGAAAATATTTTTATGAAACTGACTACGCTTTAGAAGTAACAATTTTGACATGTGACATCTACCAACCCGCACTTGGCCAGCGTGGTGGATTATGGCTTAGAGCCTCAAAGTACGCTCGTCCCTGCAATGATCCCATGGACAAACAAAGGGCCTAAAGTAATAAAGATTATTATTATTACAAACAGTTCTAAACAAGAAAATACATTGCACTTAGCAAAATGTATATCTTTACATACACAAATAAATACATACATAGAGTTCTGAGTTGGGTGGTTTATTTAGTTTTAAATGTATAAACACACACTTTAAAAAGATGACATTACTGTGTTTTCATCGATTTTTGATAAGGGTACAAAGTATGAATTTAATCTGTCGATTTAAATTGTGTCAGAAGATAGTTTAGAAGAGTCTCTTTATTATAAATGCGAAAGTTTGTGAGGAAGTGTGTGTGTGTTTGTTACTCTTTCACGCAAATAATACTGAACCGATTACAATGTAATTTAGCACACATATAAAGGGTAACTTGGATTAACACATAGGATAGGTTTTATCCCGGAAATCCCACGGGACCGGGAACTATGCGGGGTTTTCTTTGAAAACGCGGGCGAAGCCGCGGGTGGAAAGCTAGTATAAACATAAATACAGGTGGAGCCTTGGTGGAGCTAATATATCACAACAATCAGTGTAAATAAAAATTTTCTTGGAATGTTTTTAAGCTAATTTTCTTTAAGACACACTCGAGTTATCCATACAAGGATGGAATCTTTACTTTTAGGCACAATAGAAGTTCTTAACAAAATGCTTACTCAGATACCAGACATTTTCTACACAAAGGAAATTTTTGTTAAGCCTAGCCTTATTGATATCGAGTTCTTTATATTTGTTCATTATATTTGTAAGTACAGAAAGGCAGAATAAGCTCTTATTTGACATAGAAACTAGTATCTATGCCATGTCATGTAACAACATATTTTACTTATATAGGTAACTAGCGGTCCGCCCCGGCTTCGCCCGTGGTACATATTTACGTTTTCTCTACATAAGAACCATCCTCGTACTTCAAGGAATATAATAAAAAAAGAATTATCGAAATCGGTTCAGCCGTTCTCGAATTATGCGCTTATCAACACATTTTGCGATTCATTTTTATATATAAGAAGATAAGTACTTTTATATTTTGAACTTCACTACATTGTATAAACACACAACTTTCTCTATTCCTATATCTCTATGTAATCTCTTTGCATGCTTAAATCTTTAAAACTACACAACGGATTTTGATGCAATTTATATAGAGTGATTCATGATTGTAGAGGAAGGTTTATATGTATAATTTATTAGGTTTTAGACACAGCGGGCGAAGCCGCGGGCGGAAAGCTAGTTATGTTCTAAACTAGATTGTCATGTAGAGATCGCAAATTATATTTTCTATACCTGAATTGTCGCATATAGTATGGTTAGCAGGTTAAAACAATGCTAATTAAGACAAAAAGATAACATATTCAAATTTCCAAGTATTCTAGAACATTCTGTTAAGAGGCTAACAACTGCAACCATTATTTGTATAACCTGTGGTTATGCGGTTATCCCATTGCTACCCAAATCAGAACTTAGCTAATAATATTACCATATTATTTGTCCCTTGCGTTAACAAAGATGTTGCAAATTAATGTTTTGTAAAGTTACACAAACTAACCTTACACTAAATTGCTAACTGTCCAACTTTTAATATTGTGCGCGCTGACGTATACCTGTCTCGCTTGTTTGTTAGGGAGGAAACGAGACGGATTGATCTATGTGTTCCACGGAATTTTGATATTGTGTGTAATGAAAAAATATATATCACAGTTCCCCCTAGTTCCTAAAACTTTGATTATAGAAATACAATGTTTTTGGAATATGTAATGTTCGTGTAATTTTGGAAAATATAGACATTGAGATATTTATTACAATACATTTCACCACGACATTTAAATGTTGTTTTACAAATTTCACTTCTAACAAAGCTTCGATAGAGATTCTTTTATGGACAAGCTTCAAGTAAAACAATTTTAAAAAATGTTAACCTTCAAATTTGAACCTCAAGTATGTAAAAATGTGGTTTCGACGAATACACATTACACATGTGTGTAGTGTGTAACGTATCATGTATGTTTTGTATGTGTGCGTCATACTATATAGTCCTAAGGTTCTACAGTTTAAGGAGAGTTGTGCACTTGTAATTACAGTTGTGAATACATTATTATAAAGCCTACAGTCTACTAAGTGTTTTATTAATACCAAGCCATTGCATGGCGACCCTGCCAGTGCTGCCTCGCGGCAGTACTGAGCTATATCATCATCATTTTTGAAAAATAATATTTTAAAAGTTAAAATTTAAACAAATAATTTTTATGCGTATTCGCAAATCGCAATGTACCGGATAGAAAATTTATCAATATAATAAAAAAATCGACGAACGTGAATATGGAAATTAAGAACAGAATTTATTTGACGAACAATATTTTTAAAACGAAAAAAAAACTATGGAAATTTGGAATATCATCTATTTATGAAAAATTGTGAAATAAAATTGGAGATTTGGAAGGATGCAGCTGGAGCCGGGAGATCAGCCAGTGTGAATAGCAGACATTTTCCCAAATTGACCAGGATCCCGAATGTCCCGAAATTCAAGAGTGACGACGGAATAAAAGTTTAATTTCGTGAAAAAAAAAGACTAAAAGTAAAATTTAAAGTTCAAGCAGTGTGTTTTACATTAATGTAAGGTAACGAATTATTTTAGTTAAAAGATTTATTTTTTTTTTTTGTCAAAAACCATTATTGTGTTATATTTATTATACATAAATATATATAGCTATGTATAATCAAAGTACTTAGTAACAGATAATTCTATTAGTTCATTGTTTGTTTTATAAAGCGCTACCAAATAGGGAAATGGTATGCAGCGTCTGTAATTTCGTCTCATATTTCGTGCTACCATGTAGGTAACTAGGTAGTCACAATGCATCGTTCGGTGCATTTTATAAAATGTTTGTAATGAAATACGATCTTGTCAATTCAATTGAGTGTGAAACTTTAATTTTTTTTAATTAACATTTTGGATTCGGAGGGTCACACTAATTTCATAAATAATGATTGTAATGAAACTTATATTTCAATATTTAAAACATGATTTAAAGAGACTAAAGTAAAAGTATATTCTTATTTGATTAAATGAATTACCATGATAAATATCTAATGATATTTGTGAATAATAGACGAAGAGAAAAAGTAAATATTTGTCGTTGTATGAATACAAAAAAAATTACTCAGATTGTTTTTTTTATGTTAGGGTATAGATGGAATCTTAGCTTGATCACCTAAGTTTTTCTTTTATATTCCTATCAAAAATGTGACATTTAATTACTTGAAGAAATAAGAATTAATATTGTATGAAAAATAAAAATAAATTAATATGTAAGACTGAGAGCTACAATTGAAAAGTGAAATGATATGATTTTTTGTTAGAAACAAGGTACACCAGGATACAAGACAGGCACGGAATCCTTGTTAATTCTGATCATGATTAGGTCGAGCTACCACTCGTGAAGATAACTTGGACACAATATGGTACCTACCTATGAATAAAGGTATAAAATATATGATAATGTAATGATGTGTTAAAAGAACTGCCTGAATTAATGTATAAATAAATAAATAAATATATTTCTTGTATCTTGAATTATTGAATATAATAAGATGAATAATATAAGACACGACGGTGTTATTAATTATAATTATTTGGGAAGATTACCCTAAATGAAATTGTGTATCTTGATATTGTTGTACGTATGAGGAAGAACATAAATAAACGTATTCTATGAGGTTATATTGTAAGACTTATTGAAAGATAATTGTTGTTTTACTCGGATATGACTGTTAATTAATTACGGACTGTGGCATTTTTAAATACGGATGTGACGATTAAATGTTTTCTAATATTGTATAATTTTTCCATTATTTTCGTACATGAAAATTTAATTAAAATTATTTGTTTTAATCTATTAGTATTAGTTACTATGTAGTGTGTAAGCCAATGTGTAATCGTGTAGAATGTTCTTTTTGGAGTTTTAAAAATAAGTACTTAGTAATAGGTTGAAATTCATGCTATTGTTTTAATGTTAATTTTGATTTTGTTTACTCGTTTATATGATAAGTATATTAAGATATGTAACCAAAAATGAAGAAAAAATTTGCATTATATTCAGCTAAAAAAAATGTTAATTACTATTTTTTTTATTATTTTCTATGAGGGGAGATGTAGTGTGTAACGTATCATGTATGTTTAGTATGTGTGCGTCATACTATATAGTCCTAAGGTTCTACAGTTTAAGGGGAGTTGTGCACTTGTAATTACAGTTGTGAATACATTATTATAAAGCCTACAGTCAAGTGTTTTATTAATACCAAACCATTGCATGTGTCTTATACGTAAAATTTAACAATATAAACTCTATATTAATTTACTTCAAATATTCCTTCAATGCAAATATATCAAGTAGGTATTACATATTAATATTCACATAAAGACCACGATATTAAAACTCCGGGCTGCATTTAATTTCAAACATCACTCCATTTTAGCTCCCCATGTCTCTTGCTATATCAACAGGGGATGTAAATGATGACGTAACAACTTAGACGTATCAAATATCGTATCGTGTGTCACTGTGGACACACACAAGGTTATTGTTTACGAAAACAATGTGTTTTGGCTTTAGAGAACTTTCTATAGAGGAAGGTAGAGTAAAATGATAACTAGAGCGTCTGCAAAATTTTGTTATTTAAATTCATTTCACTAACATAAATAATTGTATATGGATCTATGTGTCTGAAATAAAGAAATAAATTAATTAATTAATTAATTAATTAAATAAACCGGATATTAATTATATGTACATATAAGTTAATATGCTAAGTCACCTAGGAAACAATACTTTTTTTTAATTATATATTCTAGTTCGAGATAAGCTTTCTTTTTATATAATTAACTAAATATAGTTTTTACGATATTTTTAGACATTTAAGGAGCGAATAAATAGAACGGATGTGGAACGCAGCGGAAACTCTTTAGATAATTATTAAAGCTTCCGTTGTTTTCAAGGATAATTCCTTCTAGCACCTATCCCTACTAACCCATCTAATTAATAATTAGTTTCATAATGTACCTAATATAACAACACTTTATAGGTATTTATGCCGTAATAACTATCGAAGTTATCACATTCTTAATCTTATTTTAACAAACAATATTGTTAAATCGTTGTCTAATAATTAAATAGTTTTTACAATTAATAACTTTACGACAAAAACTAACCGAAAGATCTAACCGAAAGGAATGAATATAGAAATCAATGAAACACATATACTCTATACATTTCTACGTAGGTACATATGTCGGCTACTCCACTCTTTCGCTTTTGTAGCATTAAAGGATAAAAGTAGTTAGCCCTTTAGAACTAGATCGAAGATAGACCACGATGTGACCCTAGGAATGTACTTAGTGCCTTTTCTCGACACTCAAATTTCATGTTACTAAAATGTCAATGAAACAGCTACTTTAACATTATTTTTTGATACAGATTTTGTTAATATCAACTTGTTGTTTGAAATTATTATAATATTATGTTTGCAATTTTCTTTACTGAGAAACGTACATCTTCACTACAGACCTAGTATAAAACAAAGTCACTTTCTCTTTCCCTATGTATGCTTAAATCTTTAAAAATACGCAACGGATTTTGATGCAGTTTTTTTTTATAGAGAGTGATAGAGTGATTCTCGAGGATGGTTTTAGTATAATATAATTTATCATCTTTTAGACAAAGCGGGCGAAGACGCGGGTGGGAAGCTAGTATGGTATGTAAAAATGTTTTAATTTTAACATCATTTGTAATTTATATCATTATTTAAGCTAAATATTGATGTGCTGCTATAGACACATTTATACAGAAAGCTGTTCACGTAGATGTTACTGTAAAAGCTCAAACTACGGTAAAACTTATGACTTACCACTAAACGGGCACCACATAAATAAACGTAGATCAACTTAACGAATTACGTAACGTATACTACGTGTAATATGTGCACCTTACTATTTTATACTACCAATAATATTCTTACCCAAAACTGTAGTTAATTTTTTTTATAAAACTACACTTTAGAACATCAATATGTATGTCTATTCTCAATCAAAAACTACTGAACCGTTTTGATATTTGACATGCAGATTGCTGTAGCCGTTCTCTATTCAATGAAATTGGACCAAACCGCACCGTGCTCTAAGCCAACCAATCAATTTGAGCTAGAATTAAGCCGCCATTTTAAGTATAAGTACAGCTTAGTTTAATCTGGATAAATAGTAAAAATTTATATTATTTTTGAGAAAATTCAATGTCGATTAACTAAGTATTTTACACATAATAAACCTTTTTTTGTATAATAGTAAGTAGTAGGTTTGATTACACGGAATGGTTAAAATCACTAAATACTGAAGTTAAATATTATAACTTAAAGGTACTTATACTTTTCATTGATAGACTTAAAGAATAGCAAGTTAACATTTTGTGACTTGATTTGAAATATATTTTGCTACCAAACGCCCACAGCTTCGTCGTTGTGGTCAAATTAAAATTCCATGGAATGGTACGTGTCATAGTGATACAAAAGTAGCCGTAGATATCACTCTCTATACCCCTTACCAATCTGTCTCCAGACACAAAAATCACAACGTATTGTCGCTCACTATATTAACACACTTTTGCATTTATACTATTACAGCAATCTAAGTAGAAAGGATTATCGGTGACTAGCATACCGCCCGCGGCTTCGTCCGCTTTGTCTAAAACCTAATAAATTATATACTAAAACCTTCCTCTTGAATCACTATATATCTATTAAAAAACCGGATCCAAATCCGTTGCGTAGTTTTAAAGATTTAAGCATACAAAGGGACATACGGACAGAGAAAGCGACTTTGTTTTATACTATGAAGTGATATTACAGAAGTCTAAGGATTATTGGTGATAACAAAATAGAGCTAATATACACAAATTACAAACCAATATAAAAGGGTATTTCACACTAGTCCACTCCGTTATTCCTTATGATAATGGAACGAAATTTGCTAAACACGTAAATCGCCTACGATGAATAAATTTTCCATCACGTTATTGCTTAGCAATTCCTTTTGGATGAGGATTGAATCTATTGAGGGTGAAATAGGCACAGCTTTGTCAGCTTATTGGTTTTTGAAGGACTTACTTAGACAAATTAGGTCTCGATGTATTGAAGGGATTTTCTTTAATTCTGTTGAATATTGTTTAAATGTTCACACTCAGTTTGATATAGATCTGTACTTTAATCGTGGATTAAAAGATTACAGTGTGTAAAAGTAAATTGTTTCAAATAGATAACGTATACAATATTATTATGCAAGGATTTCAATTGGAAAAAATAAAAGAATCTATTACCTTATGTTTTAAAGCTGAAGAGTTTGTTTATTTGTTTGAACACGCTTATCTCGGGAACTACTGGTCCGATTTGAAAAATTCTTTCGGTGTTATATAGCCCATTTATCGAGGAAGGCTATAATAATCATACTAAGACCAAGAGGAACGGAGCAATGCACGTAAAAGCTAGTCGCAGGGCACAGCTAGTGAAATATAAAAGGAAAATTAGAAAATATGATACTTATTCGTATAAAGTTTACGCCAACACAGAAAATGTGCGACATTCAAATCTGATTTTCTGTACCTATCAAGTTGATCGCCCACGTATATATGCAAATTTTTTGCGATACATTTTTATGTACATTAAATAACATTACATATATCTTTTCTTTTAGATCAATATAACACACTTCTTACGTTCTCTAAATACATCAATGAAAACATAATTGTATAAAAATATTTTTTTTCACATTAAATTCTCGGATTGCTCAGAAAATTTCGAAGCAAACACAAAAGAAAGTTCTAGATATTAAAGCTTAAGTATCGATTAGAATGAAATTATAGAACACTAGCCGTAAGTAGTAATAAACGAAAACTGTTACGTCTCTCATTCGGCATTCCGTTGTTCCAAACCATTTCAATATTGGCTATATCTCCAAATTTAAAGATTATTGGACAGTATTATCAGTTGAGATGTAACATGGATGTAACATGGATGTAACATGGATGTAACATTACATGAAAAGGTAAATTTGAAAAATTTACGGCCAAATAAAAAAAAATACTTATTGTATTTTAAGGAAGCTATTAATTAAAAGTATCAATTACGCTCACCGTGTAAAATCTTACTCTTTCTTCCATTTTAAAGAGAGAAAAGCATTCTCTAATTTAAACAAGACTACAGTAATTACAAATATCAGATGAATTATGCTTTAAAACATCGTGTCTGCTATATTAATATAGTGAACTTGCTGTGTCGATATCTGCGTTATGTACACGATAGAAGAAAGAACTTCGATTCTATGTATTTAAACCAAACATCCGATATCAGAATAGGCTACTTTTTATTTTTAGTTTCAGCTATGAAGTATTGTATGTTTTAAAGTTCCACCATTAGTCGTAGGTAAGTGTTTTGCCATTTGTCAAGGCCTCAAGGTGGCTTTTTTGTGATTTGTCAAGCGAATTCAGTTAACTTTCTTAGCAATCCTAGTAAGTAAAAATTGCATTTATTCTTACATTGAAAACGTGCTCAAACCGTAGCTGCGTGTCTCGAGTTAGAATAAGGAGCTCACTTCACGCCTTTCTCCTGTCGTGATGAGAGCAGGAGTAATGTGACCCACATGTATGTCACTGTGGAACTATCCTTTAGTTTGTAGTTTAATCTATACTAATATTATAAAGCTGAAGAGTTTGTTTGTTTGAACGCGCTAATGGCAGGAACATTTGTGCCCGATGTTTTTTCTTGTAACTTGGCATAGTAAAATGGCATAATTGGCTGAACAATAAAATATATTTTTGATAGATGTCACTCACAGGAGGTGGCCAGCACAGGCCGAAAACATCTACCCGTGCTTAATGAAAAACCCTTTACTTCTCATCTCTAAACGGAGTTCTCAAAAAAGGGTGACTCTCAATCAGATAAAATTGTGATAATATATGAATAGTATCTGCAGTCGTAGCACCCACTCGTTGACAGCAACTGTTTCGAAGCAATTACTGGAACGATGTCCACACCTCAAGAATCGCTCCACAGTTGGACAACTTGTTGACAATTTTGTGAAGCAGTTGTTGCAATTAAATTCAGTAATCGCTGTAGCTTTAGAGTTTGTAAAAATCATATTATCCATGTTGATAATAATATCAACGTGGATAATATGATAGTTGTAAAACCAGATTTTGGCATCTACAAAGATGTTTAAAACGTTCATCTATTCTTCGGTGTTTAGTGTAATATAATAAGTAGGTAAGTGTGTGAATAATACGGTTTTCATGATACCTTAAAACAATGTATTTTTTATAATTAATAAAAGTTTAATATTAAGGAGAGTTTTCAATATATCGATTATATATAGCGATTAATTAAAATAATTCCTTATATGTAATGTTAACAGCTTTAAGCTCCTTGTTAGCCAATCAATCTTGAAGTGATAAGATTATTCTATCGCAAGTTAAATTAATAGAGATTTGTCTTGTCGACGTTCACGTGCCTCATTTCAATCGGAAATTCGAACCGAAATTCCAATTCAGCCAAACCAATGAGACGTAAGGAGGCATTAAAACTTTCCGAAATCGATAAAGCGTGTAAACATTCTAACGCTAATGTTTCTTTCACTCACACAACGCTAAACATCGCATACAAAAGCATAGTACCAAAATACGACTCTACAATTACGCTCTCCGTCAAAGAATCGGTTTGAACTACTTACGGCTGGCTCGAAGTGGATCCGTCTGGACGTAACCGGATCGAACTGGTAACAAGCGGCCGTAACACGACACAGAGCACACAGACACACGCGGGCGAATACTGTTTAATAGATGGTCAACGTTTTTGTTTAATTAACAACAATTTAAGGGTCGGAGGGTGAAGCGCGGCGTCCACCGTCGATACGAAGACTGAACGGCCATGACAGTTTTACCAGGCCTCGCACGCATGCGTACTACGCCGCCTTAAGGTCATTTCCCATTGTTCATTCTCGATTAGGGTAAAATTGATCACTCGAATTGGAAGTGATGAAATCTTTTCAACTCGCGTGCTAAGATGGCCGATTTGAAATTACTTTTATAACGGTCATTCTTGTCATATAGAGTATTCAACTTTTAAAGCTCGATAGTTTCACTTGTAGTTCTACGAAACAATATTACGAGTAAAAGCTTAATAACTATTGCATCGCAAACTAAATTTGTTTGGTTTTGTTTGTTTGTAGGCATATTTTAAGAATATCGAACTTTGATTACCTATTCAAGTACTTATTAGTACTTATTACATAAAAAAATTTCATAGATATAACTATTCTTACTTGAGAAATAAATCAAGGTAGAGCTCTCTTATATTATAAAAGTAGTTTGTTTTTAAATATAACAAGTTACATGTCACTATTCACCTTACATTATATTCACTATACATGCCACTATTCATACTACTTAAGGCCAAGTCAATCCTTATCATAAATCCGAAAAATACTAAATTATATGAATCAACGTCTCTATGACTAAAGCCTTATAAGCTCACTTATACCGGTAGTGTCGCAGAGTCCATACAATCCTTACGACGAAGTAATGTAATTAAATCCACTTCCGATATACCTAAGATATTAATTAAACTAGGTGTTACCCGGTTTTACCTTCGTTAGATTGAGTTTAAAGTTCGACTGAAGCAGTGAATTTGAGTAATTGAGTTATAGTTTTAATAAACGAAAGAATACGCGTTGAGATTAATGTTAGGTGATTCAGGAAAACATAATTATATATCTATTTGTTGATGAAATTATTTAAATGGTTTACTATTAAATACAAAGCCAGGTTCATACAGATAATAACCGATTTAACAAAAACACTAACTAGAAAAGGGGAGCAAAAATCTTCAAATAAAATGCCTGATTGAATTTATTTGAAAGGTACCAAAATTAAAGTTCGTAAATTAGAGAATAATGAAGTCATTATTTTTGGTTATTAGGATATTTTAACGATCACCTGGTTCCCAAAAAAAAAAGAATTTCTCTATTCGTAGATAGTGTTATTTTCATGTCCTTTCTAAAAGAAAAAGTATCGAAGTACTTTATTTCATTACACCCATATATTGCGATCAAGGGCAGGGAAAGGACATTAAGGAATAATTGCAAGGGAGAATACAATATAAGTAGCAATCTCGACACATCTGCTCGGGTCCGAAGAAGTTTTTTTTTTTTTAATTAAGGGTAGCCTAGGCAAAGAACAGCCAATTCATAACAGTTGTAGTGAACTAATTACTAATACTGGCTGTAGAGACAATTGATTTTAATAATATTAAAAAAAAAGAATTTGCTAATAACCTACTAGTAATGCTGCTTGCAGCTGCGGCTGGAGCGAGACAATATTAATGTAATTAATTAATTACATTTACATTAATAAAAAGAGTATACCTAAATTTGCTTATTACCAATACTGGCTGGAAATAATGGCTTTTATTAATATAAATACAGAATTAACTAATGACTTATACTGGCTAGAAAAACAATAATTTTATTAAAATATAAAAACATGAAAAATAATGTTTTATATAGATTATTTTTCCGACCCAAATATCGACCAATAGAATTGCACCATTCGACGTCACGTGGTACAACCTACATGGTATTATACTGATAATTTTTTGAAAATTTTCTCTGGTCGTTGACGTCAAACTGACAGGTTCAATTCAATTGTGAAATTATTGGCCGACATTTGGGACGGAAAAATAATCTCCCGAATACCACACGAGCTTCAAAATTATCTGGCATTTCCCTCAAGGTTCCCTGCAAACAAATAAAGTCGTCAAGTTTTTCAGGAAAAATCACTCGCGCTTCGCGCTCGTGATTTTTTAACCTTGACTAAAAACTTGACTCCTTCATTTGTTTGCAACGAACCTATCGGAAAATACCCGATAGTTTTGAAGCTCTTGTGGTATTATAAGTGAAAACTCAAAACATTATTTTTCTTTTTCGTTTGGCATTTTGCACCTCACAATTCACAAAGCGCTGCCTGCGTAAGACAGTGTAAAAAACCACATATTATTTTATGAATCGTTTCATTTTCAACGTAATTGAACATATGTATACATTATACGGTATTTTATCTACAAATATATCATTATAAAAATGTCACAGTAAAAGTACGTAATCCTTAAATGTACATTAATCACCGAGTACCCGAATTTAAGCCATATTTAATTATGTTTTCAGTTACAAATTGCTAAAAACAATAAAACTTCATTAAATGAACAACTTAAAATTCAATAATAAAGCATCCGATTGCATAATTAATGTTTCACAATTCACGTTATTATGATTCCTTTGCAAATGAAATGTACAATAACGAAATAAAGCTTCGAGAGTTTGTCGAAGTTATTATATTATCTATAATTATAATATTAATTTGTATGCGTTTGAATCTGATATGATGTTACAACGAACTCTACCTCAAACTAAGTTGGTGCCAAAAATCCGCTATTTTTAATTACATATTTATTTTATTTTTTTAATTTGATAGATAGTTAGAGTCACTATTTTATGGATTTAGCTCTATAATATAAAACTCTAAATTTGACGACGTTTAAAATTCATCAAGTCACTAAATGAAATACAGACATACACTTACTCTAAAACAATATTGCACGACGTCCGTGTGTCTGTATGTGCGGAGGATTTTCTTGTTAACACGATACCGACCGAAATACTTTACTAATCGAGTCTTTTTTTTTCTCTTACGCTTGAGTATGCTCAGGAATAGAACCCTTTCATTTTTCAGGGTCTGATTCGATGTGGTTTAATTGTTATTAAATAAACAAAAATAATAATTAATAAATAATTATTAAAAAAAAATTATGAGGCGTGCACTTTTGGATTTTCCAAACTATTTTTGAGTCTGATTATTTGTCGTAATCTTACACCATCTTAAACTGTATTTTTAACCGACTTCTTTTTCCCTAAAAAAAGTTCAATGTCTCAAGTCACAGTTGTTTTTTTGGTCAAGCAAGCAAACGGCTTCAAGGATTGATCAACCTATTTCCGTATGAAGCCTTACAATATTACGATGGGGTGCTAAGGTTTCATTAAAAAATTGAAGTAGTAATAGCACGGCAATCGTACGTAATATACCATAGTAGTTACTATAAAAAGGCTATGTTTCGCAAACTTTTCATTTTTCATGCGAATGATTAGCTAACAGAGATGGTAAAAAGTACCTTTTACTTTTATTCCATTTCAAATATACATAATTCGGACTAGCAATTATTGATGAAATAAAGAAAATTATTATATATATCATTTAATACATCTACATGCATGAGAAAAGCATGCACTACACATTGAGGTATTATTATAACATAGTATCTCAATGGCTAGTGCCATTACATATAGACTTTTAGGTAGATAATATTTACGCAATAAAAATGATTAAAGTAAGTATAAGTACAAAACAATACAGAAAACACTCATATTCTATGTACTTACAAATTAAAAACTGAACCGCAAATAGAAGTGATAAAACAAGACCACGAAATACGAATTAAAAGCTCCAAGCCATCACATGTTGCAGTCACATTATGTCCCACAATATGTAATGCACTCAGCCGCTCCCTTTATTCCGTTTTAAGTAAATTAGTTAGACGTGTATGATAAGAATGCGGGGTCAATAAACTCGTGTAAGAGCCTTTAATAAATTTAAGGTTTTGTCTTGAAATATTCGTACATATCTTGTAAGTGTAAGCTTTAACACACACAATTCTGTTGTTTAATAAACCACAGTGATTGTAATAGTACCAAATGTTATTTTGTTTTTTATTCTATACCTATAAAAACTTTTTCTTCATTATCTGATTTCTCGCCGGCTCTTGAAATGAGAGATAAAAACATTGAACCATGAAAACATTATAACAGGTTTCCACCCGCGGCTTCGCCCGCTTTGTCTAAAACCTAATCAGTTAAATTCTACAACCTTCCTCTTCAATTACTCTATCTTTTAAATAAATCCCATAAAAATCTGTAGCGTAATTTTAAAGATTACAACAAACAAGCATACAAACACACAGACAGACAGCGGAAAACGACTTTATTTAATGTAGTAATTATATGTATACTGTAGAGTCTACGTATATTTTAATTACGCGCTAAAAAATAAAGCTCTTCTTTTAAAATGTTATGATAATATAAATAGCGCTGTTAATTATATTGTAAATTCAGTCACCTGGCAACGCTTAACGCTTACAGTTTCTAAGTTACCGTTTATTCAATATTATATCACAAATTACGTTTATATTAGATTACCTATTCGGTTACCAGAATTCCTATAAGATTAGTCTATTTTCAATACAATATAATAATATAATAATGGTTGGATTGAATAAAATGAAAGATAATAATGTTTATTTCGGTCATCCGTTCTCGTTTTGGCGGGTAAGTACATACTAAATCAATTTATGTGGGTTTGTATTGAAGAAAACTTGGGTAAAAAGATACAAAAAATTTTTTAAAGTTTAGTAACCATTCTTATAAATAATAATTTGAAAAGGTATGTCCTTCGCATGTCGCCTATGCCGAGTGGTTATAGGTTTCATCCTTCTTGGACACAATTAAAAGCTCTTTAGCAGTAAGACGTTTTGCTTTAAAAATCGATTCAAATATTTTTCCAATAAGGATACTACATTTCCAAATATTAAATTAAGAACTTTTAATTTACTAAGAGATTTCTTTGGTGCTGTTTCCAAGCAACCTAGTGCTTGAATTTAGTCCCAGGTTGTGGCGCTAATACTATGTATATCCTATTATCCACAATTAAACATGAGTTTTGCTATATATGGCACTTAAATATGACTGAAAAAGTCAACTTTTTCATTATCGTGTTGTATGAAGTGTGTGAATATAATCTTATACTTCAAGCTCCGGCAACGAAACGACATGGAATCGCTTATAAATGTGGACGATTTAAAGAAGGCTATGGATGTTGTTGAATATGATCATGTACACTTGGAGAAGTAAGTAAAACAGATAAGTAATTAATTTAACAAATGGATTATGGATAATTTTCATGTTCGTAAAAATTTCTTGTAAATAAATACTTAATTTAGTTGTTATGCAGTCTAGATTACTAAATCAAGCACTTTTGTTAATTATTAATGTTTACAACAAAACAGCACAACACAAAACAACACGAACAAAACATAATTTTTATTTTAGAGCCGTAATAAACCGCACAAGTGAGAAAGTAGAAGAATTAATGCATCAAGAAGAAATAAAACTTTGACATAGACGGCAAAGACTTCGAGAAATTTTAGAAAGAGAAGAATCAGAATTAACAAATGAATTAATAAGAAAACGGCAAGCGGAAGGATGTAAATACTGTACCGAAAGGAATAGTAAAGAAGAGAAGTACAAAGAAGAACTTGAACATGAGAAGATAGTCAAATGTCAAATGGCTTTGGAGAGAGAGAAAATGTAAGAAATCATTCCACATTCCATGCCTTATCACGATGTTTTTAAATATATTCTAAGGTTTATACAGTAATTTTGATGTATACCTATTTGAATATAAAAGGCATGTCTTAAAATACGATAGTCTTCTTCTTGAATTATTTCAACTTCAAAATGAAAACCTACTAATAAAGCGTAAATATAAGAATTTGTAAAGAGGCTACCTATTCTAGCAATATCATTGTTTTTCATATTACAGAGCATATGGTATACAGTCTACGAAATTAGACGAACATCAATTAAAAGCAATGCAACTAATGCAAATGAAAGAGAAGAAATACATAGAAGATCAGCAAGCAGAAATTGATGAAATGTGGCATCAGGTTCTATTGGAAGATGTTAGGATGAAGGTAGTATTTCGATAGCTGTTGTAGATATATTGCAACTAAAGTTTTGCTTGCGTGGTACCAGAATTAAAATATTATATTATTATTATAATCATATTTAGTAAAAGTTATTGTCATTACTTACGCATGTCAAAATAATATCACCTACAGGAAGAAAAAGAAAGAAGAGATGCTGAAAGACTCAAAAGAGAAATGAGAGAACGTAGATTGGCTTACGATGAACAGATATCAAGTGCTAACAGAAAGAGACAGGAGATCTTACAGCAAGAAAGAGAAGTGGAGAATAGAAGATTAGATAACATGAAGAAGAGAATGGAAGAAGATTATTATGATGGTATGAGTAGGTATATTAGAGGTAGACCTACATGTAAATTTTCTGTGAAAAGACACATTATTAAACGATTATAATTTTAAATTAAACAGGTTAAATTATGATATTGCAAAGGAAACTGAACGGAATTTCCTCTTTGATCAAAATTCAATTTTAATAAGTATAATATAAATGGACAACAAGTTTTTTTTAATAGGCTAAATAATGATGAACGGTAAAATAACAGAAAAATGCAATCTGAAAGTAACTTCTAAAATCTGAGTTCTAACTTTTAAAAACAAAACATTGTTTACAGCAATTAAAAGAAAAAATGAACAGCAACTGAACAATAGGATAAACTATATAAAAGGCCATGAAATAAAGATGACAAGAATAAGAAATGAGAAATTAGAAGAACGATCGATTGATAGAAAGGCTATAATGGTTGCCTTAGAGGAGTTACGGAACGAAAGAGAACGGAAAATGGCTGAAATTGTAAGTATATTTTTACTATATTACACAAAATTACAATAAGGGTGTATAAAACCGGATGTGGATGTTAGAAAGTAATCATTAAAAATAATAAATGATGAAGAACCTGTATGGAAATTGTGAGAAAATGAGTTCGTAATTAGTATACGTCTACTACTCTTCTACATACGTCTACTACAAATTAAAATATGCAGATTAATATCTAATAATAAATGCCTTTCTAATATCTAAGAATAATGTTTTCTGCAAAAAAATCCGCGGAATGAAACATTTCTCTACAACTACGATAAAACAGTGTAGCCATAATTTATTTAACAATTATTATATCAATATAACGTTTATAATCCAATAGAAATCACTGCAAAGGGAAAATCAAGTCTTTGTCGAAAATGTGAATCGGGAAAGAAGAATAGCGCAAAATTTAAATGAAGAATCTGAGAGATTAGTTCGATCGTGGAAAGAAGAAAAAGAAAGGGAGAGCGATATCAAAACACTAGAATTAGAAAGGGAGAGACAACTTGTTCGAAAGGTATGTAAAATTTTAAATGATAAACGCAATGTAGAACTATATAGATTTAGGTGTGAAGAAGATACAATTTGATATGCAGACAGCTAGACGGACAAACTTACTTACTTTCGTATTTATAATAGAGAAAATTCTCATGCAATGTGCTTTTAAATGTTTAATTGTAATAGATTCTGCATAATATTATTTTACACACATAATGATTGATTCACAGAAAAATGCAGCAGATTACAGAAAATATATAGAACAAAAAAACAGAGAAATTGAAAATATAAAACAAGAAAGACGGGAACTAATGAGGAATGTACAAAATACAGCGATTGGTGAATTACAGAAGAAATTGTATGATGCCAATGAAGAATTAAGAAAGCAGATGGAATATAGAGATAGTTTGAATAATCAGATGTTACAGAATCAGCGAATTATGGTATAAAAACTACATATTAAATTTAAATATTTATATTATAATTTATTTGCTACTGCATGTACTGACAGCGCGCAACGATATGTACGAAGATCGTAACAGCTACGATATAACAAGCCTTTTTTTAATTCATGTTATAGGGAAGCGCTTGACCACAATCTCGCCTGATGATTTTTTTTTGATGAAAAGCTAATATGTGTTCTAAGATGGTACGCGATTCCCTAGTATAGTACGATTCACGAAAAATGAACACAAATGGCGGGGCGTCTGCGCACGTACAGTCATGAAAAAAAGACTTAAGACAAAATAATATTTTAATGTTGGTTAAATAATTTGTGTAATGTTGTAAACGCTGGTTATGCAAAACCAAAAAGTATTATCTTTCGTGAATCGTACTGTACGTCGGTTCAAGCTTTCAAGTTCAGCTTTTTTTCCAATTTTGCTACGACAGTTGCAGTTTTACGTTACATCTTTAAAAAGCAAACATCATATTTTGTATGTTGTAAACATCATACGTTGTATGTTAACCGAACGAACCGGCTTAAACGAACATAATATTATTTAAATCAAACTTTTTACTCTTATCAAGGGCCCGTGATAATACATGTTTGCGAGTTTTTTTGACTGTATGAATTATTTTTCTTGTTATAAATTTCCGCATTACTTCGATAACTAAAAACGTAACTCTATAATTTACAATTTATTTTTAGGAAATAGAAACACAAAACATTGAAACAAAACAAAGACCATTCACGAAAAAGGCGATTATGTTTAAGGATGCAATGAAAGATAGAATGAACACTTCGCGTCAAAGGTAATTAATTGCATCCAACATAACAATTATTTTCTATGTATCTACCATCTTACCTTCCAATATTAGATACATACCTACCCCCCTATGCAAGTGGCTTTCTGTTAGCGTAGCGTTCAATAGAATAGACTACGAATGTAATATGTATGAGATTGACGTAAGCTGTAGATAAACGTACTTACGTAACGTTTCAACCGTCAGTCAGAGGCATTGGAATTAGAGGGTATTATTATAGTCCAGGATCCTTCGCCCATTTTTCCACGTGATTAATATCAAGCAAATTTTCCGTGAGTAGCTTTATTTTGATGAGACGCCCAATAATTTCCTGTACGAAACTCTCGATTGTGGTAGCTAACAGAGGTAACAAAGATAAAATGTGTTGATTTGATGGTTCTCAGATGGAACACAGAGCGTGGTGAACTTGATAGACAAAGAAATAATGATGCTAACATTTCTTTATTTACAGTACAAATCCGGTTCATCCATTCAGGAGGTTGCTGCATTCAAGTGAAATCAACAACACGATATTTTTACCTGTAATTGAATAAAGAGTCCTTATTTATCGGTTGAACATTTTATTTTAATAAATTCTAGATAACTGTAGTGACATGTTTTTTACACAAACGACTAATATCTACTAGGTATATATTTTACAAGCAATTTTTCACAAAGACTTACCTAAATACCTCTAATTATTCTAATACCTACCTAGTAGCCACAGCTAGTAGCTATCCACTGGCCCCGGTAAATTAAATAAAATACCAAAGATTATTTTTCGACCCAAATATCGACCAATAGAATTGCACCATTCGACGTCACGTGGTACATGGTATTATACTGATAATTTTTTGAAAATTTTCTCTGGTCGTTGACGTCAAACTCGTCAACGTCGACAGGTTCAATTCAATTGTGAAATTATTGGCCGACATTTGGGACGGAAAAATAATCTCCCGAATACCACACGAGCTTCAAAATTATCTGGCATTTCCCTCAAAGTTCCCTGCAAACAAATAAAGTCGTCAAGTTTTTCAGGAAAAATCACTCGCGCTTCACGCTCGTGATTTATTAACCTTGACTAAAAACTTGACTCCTTCATTTGTTTGCAACGAATCTATCGGAAAATACCCGATAATTTTGAAGCTCTTGTGGTATTATAAGTGATAATTTTTTGAAAATTTTCTCTGGTAGATGACGTCAAACTGACAGGTTGAATTCAATTGTGAAATTATTGGCCGACATTTGGGACGGAAGTAGACGGAGTCGTCAAGTTTTTCAGGAAAAATCACTCGTGCTTCGCGCTCGTGATTTTTTAACCTGAAAAAACTTGACTCCTTCATTTGTTTGCAACGAACCTATCGGAAAATACCCGATAATTTTGAAGCTTTTGTGGTATTATAAGTGAAAATATGCACTTGTCATTATTTCATATTTTCATAAGTATCTATGAGGTATCTGTCGCGGCGCGCCGCGTCAAAAAGGTGCTGTCTCATTGAGATAATATTACTACCTTATTACTACGTATGGAGGAGACACCACGAACAAAATCTGTGCGCCATTTTTTTGCTCTAACTAAGTTTTAAAAATTATTATCTAGTTAGGTACTTAACGATGAAAGTTATTCCTTTGCACTTTTCCGTATTATTTGTGCAATATCGTAACACACACGAAGGCATGTTTGATGCGTTTCACTTTAAAACCATTAAAAAATACTGCTCAACATACGTCACATGACGTATGTTGAGTGGAACTTAAGTGATGTAGGCGGTGTCGTCTCCATATTAATACTATCTCAATGTGCTGTCTGTCGGACAAATTTGAGCGGTCGGCGCTGATCACAGAACATTAAAAACAAATAGAAGTGCTATAATGTCGTATGTCATAGGTAATTACTACACAATAATCACAAGTAAAAATAAATTCTGGCACTGGGCAGTTTAAATCGTCAATTTTTTTAATTCTATCCTCTGCGGTAAGAAAGACGCCCGTTCTACACCACAGTTCTACACACATTGGATATCATTTGGATATTATGTCACAGGATATATTGTGTAGACGCGGCATAAGGTTTTGTCTTCGAATTTTCAATTTTCTAGAAACAGAAATTACTGTGTTCTATAAGTTACTAATAGGTATTTTTATCAGCTAATAATTACTTTCAAAGGGTAATAAAATTAACGCTAATTACGATAATTCAAGTAATTTATAAGTTATATCGAAGCCGATAATCATAAATCTCGTTCTGTGTTGAAATTACCTACTATGAATTTATTGGGGGTATTGTAATAATAGTTATGGTGGCAGTACACATTGGGCCAACGTGTTGGGCCAACGGGTTGGGCCAACGTGTAGAGAGCTACTTGGCGGTATGTTGGCTTCATTAGCCTAGTTGGCGCCAATATTGGCAGGCCAACCGAATGTTGTCGGTTTTTTGTGCACACTTCAAAGGATCTTGGCGCGCTCCGCAAACAGCGTTCACACGTTGGTGTCTTGTTCAGATTGTTGTTACTCGTCAGCGGAGACAGTATCGTTGCGCGTCAATGAAATTTACGTTTTACAATTCGTAGAATTGTATCGACATGAAGGAATTTAATTATTTGGAATCCACGGCATGAACTACACAAAAATAAAAACCTTATGACTCAATAAATTAGATGTTTTATTTTCTATTTATTATATTATATTATTCTAGATGTTTTTCATAACTCACTTTCATACATTTTTGAAAAAAAAAAATGAATATATTTATAAAATGAGTAAAATAGTAGGTATATAACAGTTACTTGTTCTTAAAAATTAAATAACAATATACAATGAGCATGATTTTGATCAAATTGTGCTAATTGATCAAATATCACCAATCAATACATCCGTCCGTAATATTTCAAGTTTCGTTTTATAGGTAATTAAAATTAAATTAAATGTAAAATGTACACTTTTTAAACATTTGAAAAAATCTAAACATATTTTTTAATAATGTTTTATTTATACAGAAATAAAAAAAAAGGAAAATAGAGATTGGAAAATGATATCATCGCAGACGGCAGAGTACACTCATTGTTATTGGTGCACATGTAGGTACGTAATAATTAAACGAACTGTTTATATAAATTGCCGCGGCTGCAAGAACTTCTACGGACTACGTCCATCTTTGAAGCGCCAATGCAGAATGATCAGTAAGCCAATGTGTGAACAGGAATCTTGGTAGCCTTCATTTTTGCCCAACACGTTGGCCCAACACGTTGGCCCCATGTGTACTGCCGCTATTACGGTAACCTCAACTTTATTCTACCAAGACCAACTTTATGTGCGTGTTCATGGCAAATGTGTGGCAAAAAACAGAAATAAACGATGGAAAATCATGAAAAATCATTAAGAAATGATCTGGAAAATAGACCATACCGTTATCTTCAAAAAATGACTAAAGCATTAGCTTTACCATCTAATTTCAAGGTGAGGTTAATTATTATTTGGATTTGTAAGTGTATCCTCATTTAATCGAACTTAATTATGTACCTATAGGTTCCTCTATTTAATTAAATATGGAAAAAATAGTAAGAGGATATAAATTTTCGTTTAATATCTTAATTGGGGATTCAATTCCTTTTATTTTCTTGGGAGGAATTTAAGATAAGCCTTGAAAAATTTCCTCGAAAGATTTCCATCTAAAATTCAAGTTATCACAGTAAAGTATTTAATAAGTGTATAAAAATGTATATTGATAATATTTTACATCAAATTCAAAACCAAAGATCTTACATAAACATTTTAATATTTACATTTTATATTTATCTAACCATGAATTTTTGTTTGTAGTTTACCATAAATACTATCACTGTCACATCATTAATTTTAGAAAATGGTATTAATTTAAAAAGAAAAGTAGTGCTCTGATAATGATTACAATTTTTAGTTAATTCATTGCTATTAAAGCTTATAAATAAAATCATAAATTTATGTAGGGTAGTTTACAAAATACATAAATAATAGATTGAAGATGTTAAAAATAACATGTTTTGAAACCCATTCACTACAGGACATTGGCAAAATTGTGGCAACGCAGTACTGCCATAAATTAAAATATTGAATTGATTAACATGTTATGTTTTAGATTTAGGATTTAATAACTTGTTTAAAAAACAAATTTTTAGTTTCTCAGCGTGTATTATCTTCCCAACGTGACATTGGCAGAATTGTACTCAAACAAAATTGCCACCCTTCGAAAAAATGGAATTGAATAAGTTTATAATATATCTTTTAAAATAATAATAAATTATATTTTCAGAAAATATATCTCATAGATTTGATTGTGGCCAGAAAGCGGTGCAAAGAGGATGAAGTTAAAAGAATCATAGCTAAAGTTAAACAAGAAAGAGCTAAATCTTCACAGATTCATAGGCAGAGTAAAAGGAAAACTATGCAGGTAAATTAATAATGTTATGAAAGAACTAGGTTTTGTCTGCGACTTTGCTCGCGTTATGAAGTATTATTATAAATTAGGTATAGTTTATTTTATCCCCTTGGGGTAGAATTGATCAAAATCCTTTCTTAGCGGATGCTTATGTCGTAACATCTATTTCATACAAATGTTCATCCCCTATTCTATCTCCTTAGGCATAGAATTTATAAAAATCCTTTCTAAACATCCGCTTACATCAAAATAGCTTTAAGAATGCAAAGTCTCAATCCCATCGGTTTAAAATTGAGTTTCATACAAACTTTTTTCCCCTATTTTGTCCTCTGAGGGATAGAATTCATCAAAATCCTTTCTAAGGGGATGCCTAGATCCTAACATCTGCCTGCATGTCAAATTTCAGCCCAAACCGTTTAGTGGTTTGGGCTGTGCGTTGATAGATCACTATATCAGTCCTTTGAGTTTTATATGAGTTTTATACCTTTGAGTTTTATATATTTTGCATGCCTCTGTATGAACAGAAAGTTAAATGTAATACAAAAATATTATAAACTAGCTGCTCCGCGTGGTTTCACCCCCGTGGCTCCTCTTCTGTTGATCGTAGCGTGATAATATATAGCCTATAGCCTTCCTCGATAAATGAGCTATCAAACACCGAAAGAATTTTTGAAATCGGACCAGTAGTTCCCGAGATTAGTGCGTTCAAACAAACAAACAAACTGTTCAGCTTTATAATATTAGTATAGATGAATGGTTTGTGTGTCTTTATCACATCTGAATAGGGTTTGTTATTGCTTGCTACATGTTTTACACTACTCTGGAATAATTATTTAGTACTTTTCTATATAATCTAATTTAATATGCAAATGCGTTTATAATGTTATTTTATCATTAACCCATTGAGCCCCGAACGGCCAGATCCGACCGCGACACAATAGATTTTCTATTGTGTCTGTGATTCCGGGGCCTGATGGATTAAACTAGCTTTCCGCCCGCGGCTTCGCCCGCGTTTTCTAAAACCTGATAAATTATAATATTATACTCAAAACTTCCTCTTGAATCACTATCTATTAAAAAAAACGCATCAAAATTGATTGCATAATTTTAAAGATTTAAGCATACATAGGGACAGAGAAAGCGACTTTGTTTTATGTAGTGATGATTATCTTTTCTAATTCCAGGACACAGAAAACATAATAGCAAGGCGACTATTATATTCTCCGCCTATAACAGCAACCCCTAAACACAACCAACTAACGCTACAGCGATTACACAAACGCCGCAGTTTATTAAAACGTCTAAACGAAAGCCCTAACGCCGAACCCAATAGAATGTTACGTTCATGTAAAGGCCGAAATATAAGAAACGTTACAGATGTTATAAAAGCTCATACCTCAGGTGGATGTATGAAAATAGTGAGTCGGCAGAATTCGTTCCAATTGTCTGAGTTAACTGTTCAATTGCAACCTTGGAGGACGCTAACACCTGTGAGACATCATATGTATCACAATAAAGTAAGTTTAGATTGCAGTATAATCTTAATAAAGGTGAAAGTTTGTAAGTATGGATGTATGGATGTTTGTTACTCTTTCACGTAAAAACTACTGAACCGATTACAATGAAATTTAGCACACATATAGAGGGTAACTTGGATTAACACATAGGATAGGTTTTATCCCGGAAATCCCACGGGAACGGGAAATATGCGGGTTTTCGCTTCTTTTTTTCTTCCGCTTTGAAAACGCGGGCGAAGCCGCGGGCGGAAATCTAGTACTATTATAAAGGCGAAAGTTTGTAAGTATGGATGTTTGTTACTCTTTCACGTAAAAACTACTGAACCGATTACAATGAAATTGAGCACACATATAGAGGGTAACTTGGATTAACACATAGGATAGGTTTTATCCCGGAAATCCCACGGGAACGGGAACTATGCGGGTTTTCCTTTGAAAACGCGGGCGAAGCCGCGGGCGGAAATCTAGTATGCTATAAAATAATAACATAGAGATATCTAGGAACATAGTACATGAACATTTATAATAAGTTGTGCTTAAAATTTAAATATTTTAAAACTATTATGTATTCTTTTATTATCTACTAGCGGTTCGCCCCGGCTTCGCCCGTGGTACATATTTATGTTTTCTCTACATAAGAACCATCCTCGTACTTCAAGGAATGTAATAAAAAAGAATTATCGAAATCGGTTCAGCCGTTCACACGTGATGCCGTGACAACGCGAAACGGGTTTCATTTTTAGTATATAAAATAACAATAACATAGAGATATCTAGGAACAAAGTACATGAACATTTATAATAAGTTGTGCTTAAATATTTTAATACTATTATGTATTCTTTTATTATCTATTAATTATTTATTTAAAATAATTGTAAATATGTTTGTTTATGAGCCCTTTGGTTTCCATAACACAAGCAAAAGCTTAGTATGGAATCACATCATGCTGTGTGAAAAATGTACTGAAATATTTTTTTTATTTATTAATTCTTTAATTATAATGCTTTACTGTACAAAAAAATATGAATGGACCTTAGGTACATACAAATTAAATTTTTCACAAAAGGCGGCCTTATTGCTGTAAAGCAATCTCTGCCAGGCAACCTTATTTATGAAGGTAGTTTCAAATGATGTTCTTTAGATGATACATTTACTATATTTAAGATCCGTCGCGATAATGATAGAAACGACCGCCATTTATACATTTTGTTTTACTTTTATTTTATAAGACTGTTATACAATAAAGAGTAAATAAATAATTTAAATATAAAATTGATAATAATAGTTACCTATAAATATTACAGAGTACACAATCACAGTCTGCAGCAAGGCGTCAAAGAACATTAAGCGGAATATATCCAATACAAAACGATATACAGACAAATGGAGTGAGCCTGCGACGAAAGGACGGAACAATATCTATAATAAACGCTATCGTCGAAAGACGTACTTACGAACGAAAAACACAAACAGACACTGAAGATATACCAAACAATCTGGGAGAAAATACACCGATTAATAATAATTTGGTCCAAAATCTCTCGATAACAGATTCTGCGTTTAGTGAAGTGAATAATTCGATAAGTAGTTGCTATAGTGAAGTTAGATGTGAAGACACAATGTGCAAGCATGAAAATGTATTGCCGAGGATCAGTGATGCGTTCAGTAAGTTTAACGGCAGGGATTATACGCAACCATTGTATGTACAAGTTAGCGATTATGAGAGAAGTAAGTGAATGTTTTGACTTATTATTTTTAGTATTGCATGAAAATTCTAGTCATTTTCTAAAATAAGAGTTTCGAGTTATTTCTCCTAAACTGAGCTATGGTGGCAGCGTGTATCGCTCAACACCAGGCGACACGTCTGCTCGTTTGCTATCCTATAGCATAAAAAAAATATATCTACCAGTGAGTTTGAACAAAATTGGAATTTTTTGAAGGAAAAAAATGTAGTGTAACATTTTTTCATTACGCGTGACATTTTTCGGCTACGCGCCATCTTTTTCTTATCCTTACCACGCGTGATTCCACGTATTTCTGTAAAGTTGTATATAGTAAATTATTTTTTGAAAAATAAGGTCATAAAGAAGTGAATATGTGTGTACACTTGTACATGCACACATTTTTTTTACATTAATTAGAACTTGAGGACCATTTAGCAGTGATCAAAAAAAAATTAATGTGCCACTCATGTCCACACATTGTTATGCTTAACAACTAAATCATGGCAATTATTTGTATATTTTGGTTAATCAGTAAAATATATTGACTGACCGGTTGGCTTGGTTGGTAGTGGCCCTGCCTTCCAAGCCAGAGGTTGTGGGTTCGATTCCCACCCGGGGCAAATATTTGTGTGATAAACATAGATGCTTGCTCTGTGTCTGGGTGTTAATTATCTATATAAGTGTGAAAAAAGTGAAGTCCCATGTCCCCTAGTGGGGTAAGGGGCAGATGCATTATATACATCTGTTTCACTGATCGAATTTCTTTATTATAATCGCTCTAATCTATATAAGTATTTATTTAAAAACATGTATAATATATGTATGTTTATCAGCCATCTGGTTTCCATAACACAAGCGAAAGCTTAGTATGGGATCAGATTGTGCCGTGTGTGAAAATTGTCCTGAAATATTTGTTTTTTTTTTTATATTTGACGTACCGCCCTAAAAATAATATACTTTATTTTTTTCTTTCTTTCAGTTCCAATGTACTCAACATACATTCCAAACCCTAATCCTATATTGGAAAAGTTTTATTCATTCAAAACTAATTCGCTACCAAATGGTTTGTTACAAAAGGCAACTGCGGCTAACACTAAAAGCGTGTTCAGTACATATACGGTTATGTTGACGTAAGTATTTGTATGTGTGTATGGTTTGCTATGGCCGAATTAATTTGAATGACATTTTAGCGTCAAACTAATGCCTACACTTAATATTCTTTTAATGCTTATAAATGCTTCACTTCTCTTTAAAATAAACTATTTCATGATGTAATTAACACAATAATGCCTTTTTGTCTTGTGTAAAATGTTACTAAATTAATAATTTGAAATTATTTTAGGATAAATGTCTGTTCTTATGTTTGTTTTCATGCATTATCATGTCGTGAGCACAATTTTTGTTATTTTAATTTCATCTATCATTTTATAACCATGAGTTGATGTTTCTTGTATATCATTTCTGTGCATATAATTTTTTGCAGACAATTTTTCATTTTCTTTTTTTTTCAAGAGGGTACTTGACTAAAAATTATTTGAGCATGCTTTTAGGTTTTCATTTTAAATGACGATTTACGAGTTTGGAAAAAATTGGATTTTTTTAAATATTTATTAGTCGAGTATCCTACTTTGTAACATCACACATAATAACTATATAAAAGCTGTCTGTCCGCTTGTCTGCTTACTGTCGCATGGCTTACAGGAAAGTACAACCCTCTGCCACATCTATGCCTCTATTGCACAGTTATCCTTGTGAGTTGTTTTTTGTTAATTTTTAAGTTTGTTTTAATGTTATTGCTATTTCTTAATTGGTATTATCATCACTATCATAATTTTTCTGCCACTGTTGTGAAAAACTTATTTATTGTATTTTTTTTTAATATTAAATAAATTAAGGAATTAAACATAAACTAATAATGTCAACTGGAAAGACGTCAAGATTTTTTATTTGTTTCATAAGTAAACTCATAATCTACACCGACCGACAATAATCTGCCTAACCCAGTAAAATAGGCTTCCTAATAATTTTATACCAATTTTTTTTAATTGAGCGGATTTATATTAGTATATAGTCCGATTCAAACTTAATGGCAGTTCGGAAGTTAAGTGCAGGTGCGAGTGCAAGTGCGCACAGGTCCCTTAACGTCCCGCTAATATCTAAAATTGTTTTCTGCGCATCGGATCGTACGATGTTCCGAGCCGCCATTAAGTTTGAATCGTATTGTACCTACAAACAGCGAACAAAAAATTGTTGTTCTAATACTTTTTTTTTGTTAAATTGACAGCAAATTCAGAGAGTTTCGGTCGCAACGACATGAACCAACATTTTGTGAACTACTCGTCTTGTTCTAAACAGGAAATGCAACAGGATTCTATGTATTCTGAAGGTAATTTTTTTTCTTTTGTAACGAAGTTCCTTATCGCGCATTGTGAAAGGGGGCTAGACCATTGAGTTACCATGTACTACGTACTAGAGAGGGCATCGCTACTAAACTATTTGTAACACGAGTTAGAGTCAATCGTCTCAAACCATTTTTTTTTGTTACATTGATTGGTTTTAATTTAAGTAATAAGAGGTAGAATATCTACAAAGTGTATGACTCACTAGCCGACCCGCTTCGCCGCGCTTGTTGCACAGATTTTGTTCGTGGTGTCCTATCTATAATAATACCTCAATGGGCTAGACGGAAAAAAATCTTACGAAAAGTTGTCACGACACTTTTTGCTAGAGTTGTGCGGCGTGCGCGTGGCTCTCTGTCTGTCTCTCTAACTTAACACGGATGTCCCTTGACATCGCTCAAGTTTTTTTTGTTTTGATTTTTAGATATTTGTGTGGGTGTGATATCATGTATACTGAAGCTATTAATTTTTATCCGACTTCATAAAAAGAAGGAAGTTCTCACTTAGAATGTATTTTTTTTTTGTTATGTACCTTGTTTTCGTTACTTAAGAACCTTTAATTGTTGAACCAATTTTGATGATTGTTTTTTATTTAAAAGCTAGTTTCGGTTGGCTCAATTATCATAATTACTAAGTAGCTATGCTCCGCGGTTTCACCCGCGTGGCTCCGCTCCTTTTGGTCTTAGCGTGATGATATATAGGTTGGTCTTAGCTTGATGATATAATATAGCCTATAGCCTTACTCAATGAATGGGCTATCTAACACCGAAAGAATTTTTCAAATCAGACCAGAAATTCCTGAGATTAGCGCGTTCAAACAACCTCTTCAGCTTTATAATATTAGTGTAGATAATAATAATTCTCACTAATTTCAGAAGTATACAATTCGTCTGTATCGTCTGTGGACACGAGCCAAGATATCGGCGCTTCCGTCACTATACCGGAAATGGTGGAAGACGCGTTAGAAATTATTAGCCAAGATGGCGTAAGTTTTTTTTTTATTTGAAACTTTTAGAATAAAATTTCAAACCCGTGTCATGGCAATACCGCCACGTCATGGTCCAAGGCAACGATTTTGGTATCTTTGAATAGTCCATTGAAAAGTTACATTTGGGGTCGCGTTTTTTAGAGGACGCAATTTTATTTTTTAATGTGTAGGGGGGTCAGTGTGAAGCTATCACCAAGTTTGTGGGGTCGCCACCCTTGTCCCACGGCCGCCATCTTGAAAATTGCGGTTGGTTTTTACGATAAATCTCTTAAAATATTTATCCGATAAAAAAATTGTTAATATATTATTTGTTGCAAATTAAATTCTCTACAACTATGATCCAGTAACTTTTTGTCGTAGAACTATAAATAAAAAAGTTATAAGTGAAAATGTTCAGAAATTAGAGCTATTTATATTTTTCAATAAAACTTTTTTTATATAATTTTACGAAGAAATGATATCAGACCATTTTTGTAGATTGTTTTCCGAAGAACAACTTTTATATATTATATACAATATTTTTTCATTAAGTAAATAACTAAGGTTCTACAGAGCTCTGAAGTGAGTACTATTTTTCTAATTTTTGAACATTTTCGCTTATAACTTTTTTATTTATAGTTCTACGACAAAAAGTTACTTGACTAAAGTTGTAGAGAATTTAATTTACAATTTTTTTATAGATAGTTTAAGAGATATATCGTAAAAACCATAATATCAACCAAAATTTTTTCAAGATGGCGGCCGTGGGACAAGGGTGGCGACCCCACAAACTTGTGATAGCTTCACACTGACCCCCCCTACACACCAAAAAAGTAAAATTGCGTCCTCTAAAAAACGCAAGGTTAGGCCTAAAAAATGTAACATTTCAATGGACTAGAATCTTGTCAAAGAAGTTTCACACGTGCTCGATACACACGCTCGCAATATGTAGTATTTTCATATAAAAAATAAATTTAGAACCAAAAAGTATACATATATCATCTTTTTTTTTTTTAAATTGTAAACTGTAGTTAATTGTAACCTTGCTCGATTTTCTTTGTCACATTTTTTTATAATTCTATTAGTGGAATTCCTTTTAACCCATTGAGCCCCGAACGGCCAGATCCGACCGCGACACAATAGATTTTCTATTGTGTCTGTGATTCCGGGGCCTGATTTTGATTGGCGTATTTGATTTATTATTATGTAATTATTGTAAGAATAGCTGTAAGGAATCAGAAATAAATAAATATATTATTATTTGTAGGATTATTTGGAGCGCATCGGAATGGACAGTACTAAGAAATTGTGCGCACTCTGCAACTGGGCTGGACCCACTGCTTTAATGGAGTACCATTTGAGAAAGGTTTGCTTTTTTATTTATTTATATATTATAATATATACATTTATTATTTATTATTTTTTATTTATGTATATTGTATTGTGCTGCCAAAATAAAAACAATACACACAAAACTTATTATAAAAGAAAATATAACACAGAAGGCGGCATTATCACTTAACCGATTTCTTCCAGGCAACCAACTGAAATAAAAAAAAATTTTTTTGTTGTTTGTTAATATATTTTGACAAAATGAAGCAAATTGAGCCCATTGATATTTAATAGTAAAGTTATTTATTTTATTTGTTTGTCCATATATTTTCATAATAATGTAGGAATTAAATGTTTTGCTTGCTAAGTAATGTCTGGTCACAATAAAGCTAAGCTAAGGTTCTATACCTTCTATACGACTACCCTCGTTTTTTGTCATTACAAACCTACTCAAGTTAATAATTCTTGTATCTATATCTAATACAAAGTGATAAAATATAACACTACTAGCTGTGCTTCGCGGTTTCACCCGCATTGCTCCGCTTCTGTTGGTCTTAGCGTAATGATATGTAGCCTATAGCCTTCCTCGATAAATGGACTATCTGACACCGAAAGAATTTTTCAAATCGGACTAGTAGTTCCTGAGATTAGCGCGTTCAAACAAACAAACTCTTCAGCTTTATAATAGTAGTAAGTCCACAAAAAATCTTATTAAACGATAAAAAATATATTTCAGGAGCATGCAGACCAAATCCTAAAACAGAATAAATCAGAATGGAACATAACCTACACATTTGGAAGTCTTGTATCAGATTCGATGTGGCATAGCAAAGTGATAGAGTACAATTCGTCTTTCTATGTGTTAAGTGCTAAGTATGAAGATCCGAACTGTTTTATGGTCACTTTGTCGGTAAGTATTTTCATTTTTTTGTTCTTTCATAGAAATTTTTTGATGAATTTTTGTGATTCTGTAGTAGATTTTTTGAAGTGAAACTTCTTTATCGGGGTTGGAAAAAAATTTAGTGTAACATTTTTTCGTTACGCGTGACATTTTTCCGTTACGCGCCATCTTTTTCTTATCCCTATCACGCGTGATTCGACGTATTTCTGTAAAGTTGCATATAGTAAATTATTTTTTGAAAAATAAGGTCATAAAGAAGTTTCACTTCTTACGTGTGTACACTAGTACACGCACACATTTTTTTTAACTTATATACCAATTTTTTGATTTAAATGAATTTTATATGGTGATTTTTTTGTAAATTAATACTTATATTTCGCTGGGATTCCTGTATGTGGAAAAGATATGAAATCGATGCGACGTGATTGTTGAATTACAAACCGAATAATAACTTTTGTGTTACAAAAATTACTTCGTTTTTTTTTTTAGTAATAACTATTTACTATTGTAATAATATGATATTTTATCAGCATATCATCATATCTATCCCATATCATCCAAGTTTTTTTTTCCAAATTATTTCCGTTTTTTTGTAATTTGCATTTAAATAAAAAATAAAAACCTTTTCCAGTCACTATCACCGAACATAATAACAAGTACAGGTTCAATTACCATTTACAACAAAGTGACCGGAGAACCACACACATGGCAAGGCGATATAGAGCCTTTACCCCCAAACTTGCCATATAAAAACCATTTAAATTGCCTCAAATTGAACCTGGCAACACTAGATTTATTGCCCAATAGCGCTAACTTGAAGTTAGTTAATAGGGAATTAGTTATGGAGTCGCCAAGTAAGGTTGTTGTAGGACAACCTGAATTGAACGATATACATATTATTTTGTTCGTTAGGTTACTAAATTTTTAGTATTTAGTTTTTTTATTAAACCTGGCAACACTAGCCTTCTAACTTGTAATTTGTTAATTATAGGGAACTTTTAAAGTTGCCAAGTAAAGTTTAACCTGAATTAAACGATATACTTATTATTTAGTTTGTTATATTTTTTAATTTTCAGATATTATAATGTTTTTTTTAGAAAAAAACCTACGTTTGGTTTGTGCCATGTTTTTTAGGTATTTTTATTTTGATAAAAGTGCTTTTTCAACGACATAATATTATAATGTTGTTAAAAGTAAGCTCTATTTTGAAAAGATAAATTAGTAACATAAAAGTTGCGTAGTCTTAAGATACTCACAATCTCAATATAATTGTTTAAAATATATTATAGCACAAAAAATACGGGTGTATGTATTTAATAATTAATTCGCGAATACCGTATCGTATTCGCTTTGCTCGCTCTCCGCCTATGTTTTTGTTATATATAATAATTTATGAAGCTACTTTTGAATAATGCATAATATAAAGGTTTAGCATGCATATTTTTAGTTTTATATACATAGAAATGTGTATTTATGTTTTTGTTTTTAGTTTTAAGAATAGAAAATATAAAAGTTATAATTAAATTCCTCTTATGGAAGTGTAGTGTGGCTCAATTTAGTTAATCTCTCCATCTCTTTCTGGCATACTGAATTGTCTTTTACTAGAGAGAGATGTACTATTTTACGAGTCTTAATCGATGTAACAACGTTTATAAGCTATCTATCTCGTTTTGGTTATGAACATTTCCATTTGATGGAAAGAGAAAGAAGTACATTCTTTTGTTAAATATAATATTTATTTGAAACTTAAGTTAAGCTGCTATAATTTTTTGCGACTATAGTTTATATTTTTTTACTGAGAAAAGAGAGAAATATCGAATTTAATCAGTTAAAATTAGAAAAAAAAGTCTTTATTTTCTTACACTTGAGTATACATTTTTGATAAATTTATTAAATTTATTTTTCATTATAAGTACTATTGTAACAGTAAAACTGAACAAATACATTTTTCTGGTCCGTAAATGTATGCTAATTCAAATTATTTTTATTACATATGGCTTCTATATAAGAAGCTTAAAAAGTTGATTTTTTATTAATTTTATAATCTCGTTGATTTTTCTAGATGTTTTTTTTTCTATAGTTTTTTTTTAATCAGTAGGATGAGCGTATATCAGGACTTATTTTCAATTTGAAGGGGTTTTAAGTTATTATTTTTCGTAGCTTGGTCGACGCTCATCTTTTTTTTGTACTGAACTTTTTTGATTATTTTTAGATTTAATTTATAAACAAAATATGTACCTTAAATTGTGACCATATTTGAGTATGGTCTCAATTTTAATATCAAGTTTATTTAAACCACTTATAACACATGTTTTTCAAAACCAGTGTTTATTTTTTGAATGTTGCTATAATTATATTTGTAAATGTTGATATTTATTGTTAAATTTGGAATTTAATAAGATATCAAATTATACTTGTAAGTATAATTATAACAACATATTTACATTTGTAAGTATATCAATCGCTCATCTTTTTTTTTGTAGTGAGATTTGTATATCAATCATTTGAAAGACTGCAGGAGTATTTTCATTATTAATCTAAAGCACATATTAGACCGGCTACTCACCTACCCGCAGCAGGGACAATATTGGAATTGCACTCTTAATTGGCTCCTTAATTGTGATGTTTATAGGCAAGCAGGGGCAATTTAGAGAATAACTGAAATTGCTCCGACCGCTGACCAAACGAGTTTGTTCCAATATTGCCCCTGCGGTAGGTTCGTGAGTAGCCAGCCTTAAGGTTATTAGAATATAATAAATTAAGCATCAGCTGGTATTAAATATCTAAATATTTTTTTTGTGCCCTTTTGCAATCGACAAGCAATTTTTTTATCATTTTATTTTTCTAAAAACAGCTATGCTTCTGTTGTCTTATTTTTTTATTTAACTAATCAGATTGTTAAATTAAAATCTCTTGCAGATCTTTGATTGTTTTGTGATTTAATTATAATATTTTTCAAATTATTTTTAGTTATTTTGATAAAAGGTAAGAATCACAATTCTGTGTGCCATAACTTTACAGTATTATTATTTTCATGTGATCTCTTTATGTAATAACTTTTTGATATCATCAATTAAATTTCTTACATGTTTCATGTTGTTTTATTTAAAAAAATAATTAAATTGGTGTAACTATTTTATTTATTCACTTATGATAATCAACACTGCCTTACTTCTGTGCTTACTTCCTATTTGGACTACGTTTAAAAAATGTACGCAATACAAACTTATTTCCACATTTAAAAAAGATGACATACTTTTCATACATCAAATGAAAACGTCACAATTTTGCTACAAGATTGAAGATTCAATTCACACATGAATAGTAAATAAATATATTTGTTATACTGTGGATTTTATACAAAAATGGAGGTACAGAGACCCAAAATACCTAAAGATGGACCAGGACCGAGAGGCGCACCTGATTGTTATTATGTAAGTCACTTTTTAACAATTCTTACTAATTTCAATTCACGTAAGGTTCGATTTACATCAGACGAGCGAATGCTCATTCTAACCCCACTATGTTAAATTCTATTAGTGTAAACAGGCGTAGAGCATTCTTTCGCTGTCCTTAGTGCGTTCGAAAAGATTAGAATGTTCTAATACTGAAACAACACTGAATACGAGTTTTTGTTGCACTAAAAATCGCGAAAGAATGCTCTTGCTAATTCGTTTGATGTAAATCCACCATAACTTTTACAGAAATCATACAAAAGTGTGTTTCTTGGTTTATCTTCCTTTCCAAAGCTGATTAGTTTTTTATAGTTCATATTAATGCAGAAATTTTCATAATTGTAGGCCCTAAATTGTAATTCTACAATCCTAAAGCAATTTATATAGCTATTGCCCGAAGCTTTGTCCGACTGGTTTAAAGGAAATTACTAGAGAACTATGTAGTAAAATATATATTTTACTGCCACCTTTACCAATCTTTAGCCTCCTAAATATTTCGAGACACAAAAAACATACAATCAGTGTTGCAAAAAGAAAAAAACAAGCATACTTTTTTATCAGTTAAAATTTTTCCATTGATTATATTATCCTTTAAATATTTTAAGCTATTGCATAGCTTCTATCGCGGGCCTTGAGCGCGGGGACCGAATCTAGAAATTCCGTAACGAATAAACCTCACGCTCCCCACTCCGACGGGCACGGAGGTGTGGCTTGAAGGCATAGCATGCAATAGCTTTACCGCGGCAGTCCCCGAGTGCCACACGTTTTTTTTTTATTTTGTACTTTAAATATTTTTAGACATCTCGTGTACTAAACTCAACGTTTCGTTACGTGAAATTCATCAAAAAACTTCGAGCAGAAGAAGAGGACCAAAGACGAGGCAATGAGAATAAACTAAAGGAATTGAAGGATAAACAGAATAGTGATTTCTTTATACGATGTGATCGGAGGTAAGTGTTTATAATTATTTTACGACAGAATATTTTTTTAGCTTATTTTCCAATTATTATAGACTAGCGGTCCGCCCCGGCTTCGCCCGTGGTACATATTTCATGGTAAGGTAGTCTATGTTCTTTCTCAGGGTCTAAAGATTATCTGTGCCAAATTTCATCAAAATCGGTCCTGTAGTTTATGCGTGAAAACCATACATACATACATACATACAAACCTTTCCTCTTTATAATATTAGTATAGATAAATGTAACAGGATTTTAGTTAGCTAGTTAACTAAGGTAATTTATTTGACCTTTTTTTTTCAAAATTTAATTTTTTTCATAATTAACTATGTAGCATGCGCTCTTTTCTTTAGATTATAACAATTCCCCCAAAAAAACTATTATTTCGTCTAAAACTAAAAATATTAATATAATGCACCTGTATAGATATTAGTACCGGTAACCTTAGTCATATCTATATGCGTTATTTGTGTACGTTTGTATATAGGACTAGGTATTACCAAAGGAATAAACAAAATAAAATATGTAATCCTTATGGTTTTGCGGGTTGTCTGGCAGAAATCGCTTACAGCGATAAGACCGCCCTCTGTACATATTTTAACTTGTATCGCTCTTATTTTGTAATCCTGTATGTTTGTGTGCAATAAAGAATTTTTCATTCATTCATTCATTCAAAATAAAATTAAAGAAAATAGAACATATTGCAATATGTAATTCTTTATTTGTTTTATAGGTCTCTAATAAACAATGTCGCACGGCGAGTTGATCTTTGCATGGCTTCTTATGAAGAGGATCTGAAACAGAAAAGACAAAAGTAAGTCATGTAATCCTATTGTATCTATCACATATTATTTTAACTTTATATTATCCATCCCTGAGCTGTGCTCCGCGGTTTTACCCGCATTGCACCGCTCCTGTTGGTCTTAGCGTGATGATATATAGCCTAAAAACTTCCTCGATAAATAGGCTATCTAACACCGAAAGAATTTTTCAAACCAGACCTCCTACGCCTTCCCGAGATTATTCAACTGCTGCACTAAAAGATTAAAATGAAAAAAAAAATCGGAATTGCTTCTTTACTTTAGTAGTAACTAGATAATCTGAACACATATAATTTTTCGTCGAACTATCGAGAACTTGTTTGTTACTGTTAAGATCATTTTTTTTTTTCACATTACAACCTGACTTGAATGATATTGTCATAATGTGCGAGGATGTGTAGTGAGGAATGTGTTCATAAATAACCAATCATATCGCTTCATTTAGTTCGAAGTTTGAGTTTGTACAAACACATTCCTCGTTACACACACTCGCACATCAATAATGTGGAAAACCCTAATACTACACTACTAAAATCAATAATATATATTATATATCTATCTATAATTATCTATAACTAGCGGTCCGCCCCGGCTTCGCCCGTGGTACATATTTACGTTTTCTCTACATAAGAACCATCCTCGTACTTCAAGGAATATAATAAAAAAAGAATTCTCTAAATCGGTCCACCCGTTCACGCGTGATGCCGTGACCAAGGAAAACGGGTTTCACTTTTATATACATAACTAGCTTTCCGCCTGCGGCTTCGCCCGCGTTTTCAAAAAAAAACCCGCATAGTTCCCGTTCCCGTGGGATTTCCGGGATAAAACCTAGCCTATGTCACTCAGAAATGATGTAGCTTTCCGACAGTGAAAGAATTTTTCAAATCTGCCAAGTAGTTTCGGAGCCTATTCAATTCATACAAACAAACAAACAAAAAATCAAACCTTTCCTCTTTATAATATTTGTATAGATGTATAGATAAACACTCTAAAACACTTTACATAATAACACTTTTATATTATTTAAATAATTATTCCTTCCAGATTAATAGATCTATACGCGTTCGAAGAACAAGAGAATATACGTAAATTCGTGGAACAAGCTCAGGCTGGCGCCGCCGCAGTTTGGGAAGATAAAAAGAATAGATTGCAATATCTATTGGCCAAAAGGAAGAAGGAACATGAAGATAAATATAAGGATACGCCGTTGTGAGTTAAATAGATGTTTCTAGAATAATAAAAAATGCGAAAAAATAAATCTTTATGACTTACTAGCTTTCCGCCCGCGGCTTCGCCCGCGTTTTCAAAGAAAACCCGCATAGTTCCCGTTCCCGTGGGATTATCGAGATAAAAAATTATCCTATGTCATAATCCAAGTAATTACCCTCTATATTGTAATCGGTTCAGTAGTTTTTTCGTGAAAGAGTAACAAATATACACATACATCCATCCTCACAAACTTTCGCATATTAGTAGGATAGGATTGGCTACAGAAATTATATAATCTTACCAATATTATAATAGGTAAGTTTCGTCCTATCGAAGAAAATTTCGGGTAACTTCTCCATTCTCCGTTTACTTATTTTCTCAACTTTTTTGTTCAATATTACAAATCTGAAACAAAATTTAATTATGTACCACCTAACTTTATTTTTGAATAGGTACAGGCATTCCGTTTAAATTCGATTACTTTCGTTACATGCATGTTTTTTTTTCATTTTGTGCTACCAAATTATACATTCATACAAATACATCTCTCTAACATTGGGTATAAAAATTTATAATATTCTTATTTATAGCACAAAATATATAACGTATTTTCAGATCTAAATGCGCGCACGTATTACCATGCATATACAAATTGCGCGCAAAAGAAGCGCAAGAGATTCAATTGTATCAAATAAAGGAGAAAGAGGCGCGAAAAATGGCCGAAAAAGAGTTCGATAAAATGTGGTATGAAGTCACTATGAAGGAGTCGGAAGCTCTGGTAAATATTTTTTCAATAAAAAAGAATATTACGTACCACGTTATACTCTGTAAAAGATAGTTCCTTTTAAATATGGACTAAAAAAATTACACGAAAGTGTTTTTATTTGCTTGTATTTATTTTTCATCAAAATGGTACTATTATTTTTGTGTTTTGTTGTTGTTATATGATTTTTATGTCTGGAGATGGTTAGAATGACATAGGCTATACCATGGGAATTTAGCTACGTCGACGAAGTCACGGGTAACATCTTAAAATACTTACTGTAAATCAATAACATAGAAAAAAGCTTTCCGCCCGCAGCTTTGCCCGTGTATTCAAAGAGGATTTTTTTTTTTTTTTGTGTGGTGTCTCTCAATGTTAGCCAGAAGGGCTTCTACATTTTAACGCGGACGCGGGGGTGAACTGAAGGTTCACCCTGGTAGCGACATGCACAAGGGCGTCCCCCCGCCACGGGGATCTCGAACCTCGGCTTGGGCTGTCGCTTGAGTGGAGGAGGCCAGAAGGGCCCTAATCGGACGGGGTCAAAGAGGAATTCCCGTAGGAATGAGGTGTTATGTCACTTTCTAGCCCCTTAACAAAAAATCGTGCAGTAAAATCCTTCAGTAAACAAAGACAAACAAACGATTTACACTTACTAGTAAAAGCATAATATTTCAGGCGGCTCGTATGGAACAAGATGCCATAGAACGTTTCCGTAAAGATCTCGATTGTAAGAAATACACGGATTATCAGTTGGAACAGAGAAAGATTCAAAGGGAGAAAGAGAGAGATATGCTGAAAGAGGAGTCTAGGAGATTTAAGGCCATGTGGGATGAGGATATTAGGAAGGAGCAAGAGGGTAAGAAAGTAGATTAATTTAAAATTTAATGGAATTCGACTGGCCGGTTGGCTTGGTTGGTAGTGACCCTGCGTTCCAAGCCACTGGTCGTGGGTTCGATTCCCACCCGGGGCAAGTATTTGTGTGATGAACAGAAATGTTTGCTCTGTGTCTGGCTGTTAATTATCTAGATAAGAATTTATTTAACATTATATATTTATGTTTATCACCAATCTGATTTCCATAACACAAGCGAAAGCTTAGTATGCGATCAGATCGCGCCGTGTGTGAAAATTGTCCCGAAATATTTATTTGATGATTATGAAAGATCAAAATATTCCGAAGAGAAATGTATTGTATTGCTAGTAAAATAAAGCAAATAATAATGGAACTTGATGTTTTTTCTCGTTTCATCTCTTCGACAAGCTGTTAAATTAAATTACATATTTCTTGGACATTAGTCTCTTAGCTATTCTCATATCCATTATTATGTTCGCAGAGTAACTTTCCCAGTAGACACATACTTTTTTATAGCTAATGTGATAATAAAATTTATTTATTTAAATCTGTCCCTTCTGTATCTAGCTTATGCTATTATGGTAATATTTTTCTCGGTTCTATTCTTACACATTTTTTAAAGTGAAACTTTTATTACATCGTCTCAAACTTTTTGGTCTGTGTAGCGCATGTCGCGTGACGGTCGAACCGTACGATAATTATCGTACAAATACGATAATTTTGTGCCTAAGTTTCACTTTTACCGTGGTTTCATAAAACCACACAACATTTTTTCCCTTCCTCTCATATACATATAAATAGGTTTAGAGACATTTATTTGAAAGAATTTTACAATTCATTTATTATAACGTTTTATAATAATATTATAAACTTGTACACCTTGGAGATTTTTATGTGCAATAATATCGTCCTACGACGGTATGGCTGTGATCGTAAGGAATGTTAACACGGATATAAAGCAACTAAATGTGACATCGATTGATTGAAAATTTCCCTTTATTTTATGATTACTTTACTAAGTTACTCTTTCCAGAGGAAAACAAACGCGCGGAACAGCGCAAAGAGACAGCAAGAGAACGCAAGAGAATGATAGAAGAGAGACAAGAGATGTTACACAAACAGCAGCAGGCTGATAAACTGATAGCGGACACGTGGGATTCATTAGCGGGACAGGGATTGGCTGATGAAAAGGCTGCCATTTTGTTGAGGAGACGGAAAGAGGTCATTTCTTTTAAATAAATAATATAATTAGACCACCAAGAGATCTGAAAATAAAAACTATAATTTATTATAATATTGTAGTTGAATTTATATTTTTGGTTTTATGGCATTCAAATGCTTTATAAATATAAATTTATAAAGAATAGAAAAAATTCGATCACGAGGCGGGACTCGAACCCGCATCCTTCGCGCCATTCCAATACTGTAGTTTTTATTTTCAGATCTCTTGGTATATCATTATTTTTTTACTATATAATTATATACTTACCTATTTAAATTGGTAGATTCTAGCATAACTTATTTGTTATTAGCATTAGTGTCTTAATTGATGTTTTATGTCCCTTACCCCACTAGGGGACATGGGACTTCACTTTCAATATATCACACTAAAAAAAGGAGGGAACCTTCGGAAGATTTGTTCTTTATATTTATTGCATGTTTCATATTTTATTTCCAGGCTGAACTAGACGAATGCAACAAAAAATTACTTGAACTGAAGAAACAATACGAAGACATAGATAAACTAGCGGAAGGGCCGCTCGCTGAGGTAGCTAGGAAAAGGCAAGAATATATTGATAACAAGAGATGTGAATATTTGGCGTGGGCGCAGAAAACTAATCGAGTTAGTTTATTTTTATATTCTACTAGCGGTCCGCCCCGGCTTCGCTCGTGGTACATATTTCGCAATAAAAGGTAGCCTATGTTCTTTCTCAGGGTCTAAAGATTATCTGTGTCGAATTTCATCAAAATCGGTCCAGTAGTTTATGCGTGAAAACCATACATACATACATACATACAAACCTTTCCTCTTTATAATATTAGTATAGATTTATATAGAAGAAAGATATTCTCTTATGTTTTAATGAATTTGGATAATTATAAAGATAACATTATTAAGGATAGGAAGCTCCGATTCATTTTAATAAATTATTACAGCATCCTTATTCCATATCTTATTATTTTATTCTTGGTTTGTTCTATTTGGTTTGACTGTAAATTGCTAAAATTGTCAGAAAAAATAATTATGAAGACAATTTTTAGACACTACAATGTTTATATTATGACTACTCCTACTCCTAATTTCTATCGTAGTACAATAATTGCAAATTCAAATTTGTTTGGTTGTTTCTCTTTCACGTGAGATCTAAGTACTGAACCGATACTGATAAGAATTTGCACAGAGATATTTTAGGTATACTCATCTAGACTTTTTTCTAAGCGGGGTTTTCGTGCAAAAAAAGCTTAATCCTTGTCATTAAAAAAATATTCATTTATTTTCGTCTATTTATTTTTCACAGGAAGTACGTCAAGCGATGATCGAACAAATAAAGGACCGCCAAGAAGCGAGAGAAAAATTGAAAGAGAAACTCGCGGAACAAGATGAATACCAGAGACAATTGTTTGAACAACTAGAGAAATTATCTGACCATAAACAATATACAGATGCGCAAAAACGCAAACTGCACCAGAGACAATTGGTCGAACAGATTGAGTATAATAAATTGTTGAAGGTTTGTTGTTTTTATGGTGTTGGTATAAAGGGTAAAAATTTAGTAGATAAGAGGCATAGAAATCTAAATAACAGGACTAGTGGGACTAGTGTCTTGTAAGCACGCTCGACCTTGTCGCCACTCAGGTGATTTTCACGCCACCAGTGCGTTCGTCACTGTTCAGTTGCCGATTTTTTTTGTATTTATATTTTCTGATCAAAAATAAACAAAACATCTCATGCACCTAGGGATGTTATTCTAAAATAAACCGTAAAATCGTGCGGTACATATTAAATGCTGAATTTATTTGTTAGTTTTCACTAAAATGAAGCTGTCCAATATAAAGCATACTAATTATGACATTATAGCAGTTCTAGTGTCTTGTTAAGTATTTAGATTTTTATGATACGCAGTATTTTTTTACCAGAATGTAGAAAATTTTTAAATTATTACTTCCTCATAGATTTAATTCCTAACTAATGTGTTCCGTACTCTCACAACTCCATATCAAGCCAACTGCCGCCGGCAACCTAAAGCCGCGCGCGGTAAAAGATGCAAATGCCGGCCATTAAAATTATTTTTTAAATTATCTATTGTCAACTACATTAGGAATTATAAATCCATGAAGAAGTAATAATTTCAAATTTTTCTACATTCTGGTAAAAATACTGCGTATTTAGTATGTATTTTAAAAATACTTAAACGATAATATCAAGTCGCTTTTAACACAAATAAAGAAGTAATATCATTTTATTAATGAAAAAAATAACACTGAAATAACTACATCATATGAAAATCTGCTTCGAATTGTAAATTAAGAATTAACGTATTTTAACAGGAGAGAGCTCGTCAAGAGGAATTGGATCAAATCAGAAAATGTCAACTTGCTACAGAAGAATATCAACGGGAAATTAATAGAATGCTTTCCAGGTTTGTATTAATGCCATAGACAATTACTTAGTAAAGCTCTAATTTTTTATTTCGTACAAACCTTATCCTGCTAATGATAAACACAAAAATATATAAATTTGGTGTAATCGTTCGGATGTTCGCATTATTTTTCTTCTTTCATAGAGTCTAGTATGAAATAAAATCTAATAACGCCTATGTGTTGCTCTAAAAACTCATCTATCATCAAGTGCAAGTCGGAAAAAACAAAAAAAAACCGGCCAAGTGCGAGTTGTACTATCATCTACAATAGAAAATCACGTCAAATCAAAATTTCAGCGTTCTAGCTATCACGGTTTATGAGATAATTTTTCTAATAATTAATTATAATCACATAAGAGGTAGCGCGCACGAGCAACTTTGTCTCCGCAACTATTTTGTCTCTCCCACCTATGGGCTAGTTTGAAAGTGCGCGCACGTAGCGACGCAACTCCCCATACAATTGATGGGAGAGACAAAATAGTTGCGGAGACAAAGTTGCTTGTGCGCGCTGGCTCTAAATAATCATAGGTACAACAAATAAACAAACAAAAGACAACGTGACTATCAAATTGTGAATCATACACAAATGATATGAATCAGAGCGGAAGTGAACAAGGTTTATTATAGGAAGTTACGAGACGAATAAATGTAACGTTATTTAAATGTGTTCATGTTGGTATTTTTGTGTAAGTATGAGTAAAAAAATTTTTTTGTTCAATATAAAAAAAAATTAAAATATTTTTTACTGCAAAATCTTGATAAAAATGAGTATCTATGTTGTCTATGGTTCTATGTATGTGGATATGGTATAAAACGGTTGAATGATTATATGTACTTAGTTATTTGATGAATTGTTTGTTTTAAACGCTCGCAAATGTCAATATTTTTTTCATAATGACCTTGTCCTTGTTTTTACTACGATTGATACAAATCTTACTATGGCTACGACCTTACGTAGTAATCTTTACCAAAATTATAGACAGTAATCGCTTCGCATAACATTGACATTTTTGCGTTTATATATGTTTACCTATTTTTCCAAATAGTTCGTTGAAATGTTACATTTTTGAGTCCTTACTTTGCCACCCCAAATTACAGATTAGATACTAGCCCAAATGTAACTTTTGAATGGACTAAAATTCGGTTACAAAAAATACCGCTTATCTAGAGTTTTCTTGTTTGCTTGAACGTGCCTCGGCCCCAGTTTGTAAACTTATTTCATTGTCCTTCAATGTCCATTTATCGAGAAAGGCGATATCATCATCACGCTAAGACCAATTGGAGCGGAGCAATGCGGGTAAAACCGCGGGGCACAGCTAGTCACTTATATACCTACCTACTTATTGTCATGATTAATTAATTTATTTACTTTTTATTATTGTTTCAGACCATTCTTCAGCGAGGAAGTGCATCCATTTATGAAGCAAATAGCAAAGGGACCGAAAATGCCGGAAAAATGCCCATGTTCTAAACCAGACTATTGTAAATGATTTTTGACGTTTTTGAATAATAAATTGTTTGTTTTTAATATTTATTGTTTTATTATAACCTTTAGAATTAAGTATTTAATAATATAGGACAAAATATATTATAATTTATAATCTAAAAAATTGATTCTTTCGAGAAGCTTCAGAGTGTGACGCAAGGCTCCAAATCGATCAGTAAAAATAAAGATGTGTCATGCATCTGCTCACAAAGGAGTACCTAGTACCTACTACTGGACTTGTTTTGATGACTCTTTGTTAAAAAGATGTTAAAAAGCTGTTAAGTGTTAGTCCTCGGCAATGGCTATTGGAATAATAATTTATTTTGATTGTAGACTAGATAATAAACACAGTTAGTAGATAATAAATATTAAGCACATACTCAAAAGTTTAAAATATTACTCACATTTGAAATATTATAAAGTGTACGGGCCTATCCCGTAATTCCCGTACGTGTGTATGATTAATATTGAAATAAAAGAGTTATTTAAACTATGTATATAAAACTTGTATTAAAGTGAATATAATAACTATATAATGGATGGATGAGTCACGCGAGGTACTCTTAATGCCCGTCGACGATGAACTGATTTTAATTTAATATAAAGTGTGAAATATTGAATACAATTTGGGTTACGAAATATGCAAGCCAAAGCGCCTTATTGCACTTTGGACGTGCTTGCTCGTACATAAAGCATCGAAAGAAATCAATCGGTTCAATAAAAATCAAGAGGCTTGCGCCTTGCGATGGCATTTAACCATTTTAAATGCGACTGAATCCCGATGATGATATATAATTTTTAAACAAATCATATCAATTATTTACTTCATTTGTTTCTCCATAATCCAATATTCCTAAACTATGACATGTCAAGGTAGCTAATCTTCGTATCATTTCGTATCTCGTATTCTCGGAAACAATCCGTGCTTTATATTCGAAGCACGCGTGAGTTAACTTCACGTAGATGTACAGACGAGTATGGAAGTGTTTTGAACACGTGGTATTAATAATAAGGTGTAAATAAGTAATTAAAGACGTTGTGGTGAAGTAGTGTTTAAAAGTAATGATATATTCTATAAAAGTAGTTGGTGTCAGTATTATCTTGATACATAACACTGCCAAACTTCATCAAAATCTGTTCAGTAATTTTCGTAAGAAATATCAATTTACACATTCGCATACAATAACATGAGTACTCGCTTGAGAAATATCGTCCATATAATATTTACAGACAAATACACGCTTAAAAAAGGATTTGAATTGCGGGTATGTACCCGTTATATCTATTATACATTTTGAACAAATATTAGAAACTTACCGTTTTAAAGCTACTGATGACGCTAATCTGCACTACGATTTGTTTTATTTTTTAAGAATTTTGTAAACGACTGTACAGCAAATGACAATTTTCCTGTAGGAAGAACTTAGTTAATACATATAAAAAATATACTTATTACGAAGGCAAGTCATAAGTTCTGATTTAATTCGAAAATTTTCCTCTAACGTGTTTATCTATATAAACTCTGAGCTTCGAACTCAGATCACAGTAGCACATCAGACTTACAAAATGCATTACAAAGTGTTAGCTCTTCTTGCCTTCACGGCTTTAGTGAAGTGCCACGATATAGCAATTGGTTCGAATACTAATGGAAGAAAAATATACGAAGAAAAAAAACAAGCCAGTCCCGCTATTTGGAGACAAGATGACAATGTTACAATATCAGCTAATGATGGCGAAGTTATTAGCAGAGTTGTTGTACATGATTTAAGAGCAGAAAAAGATGGAGAAGTTAAAATTATAGATGGAGGAGAAGGACAGAAGAATGTTACATTGGAACTGAAAAGTCCAACCGCCTTACGGGGATACGAATTCCATATAGAAGTGTACACAATTCCCGATCAAAAATCTAGTGAACAACCTAAAACAATGAACAGCAACGATGGTATTTCAATGGATTCAACAACTACCGTTCCAACAAAGGACAACGCACCTGCTATTATAGCAAAGGAAGAAAATCCACGAGCTTCTCGCACTATCATGACTGAGGATAAAGACAGCAATGTGAACATTAACATACCGGTCTCCGCAAATGACTTTACAACCGCTGAACCAGAAAAAAAAGAAAGCACCGATAATACAACTGATGTGCCAAAAAGTGTTGAAGAATCTACCGAAGATAACATGAAAAAATCAAGGACTGACGCGGAAAATCATGAAATTGTCGAATTCGTGCTAGACGATATGAATGATCAGTCTGAAAAAGCAGCTTTGACTTCAGAAAGCTTAAAGAAGGATGAAAATAGTCCTGCAGGAGTAGCCCGTACTAATGATTCTCAGGATGCTGATAAAATGGAAACCACAACTCAAAGTGACGATATAACAAGTACGACAAGTAATAGTGAAGAAGACTACGGAAAAATCGATTTGGATTCATCTAAAGTTCCTTCTATTATTTTCAAAATGGAACCGCCTATGGACAAAGAAATGCCAGCAAGTGATTGGAAGAGACAGGAATCCCGATTCAACGTACCTGTAATGAAAAACTTGGGCAATCAAAGGTATTAAAAAACAGTTAAACAAAAAGGAAACGATTTTTGTAATCTTGCTGTGATTTAGATATTTCTTTTAACATTAATTAGGAATATTACTTTAAGATTATCAAATATATCTAAGCGTTAATTTATTATGAAAGGCGGTATTAATTCGACTTTTAGATACGTCATAGTACTCTAGGGTATATTAATGTATAATTTACAATAAAATAGGTTACGAAAACTAAAAAAATGTTGTGTGGTTTTATGAAACCACGGTAAAAGTGAAACTGTTCGAACGGTTCCGAACACTGCTTTGTGTAGCGCATGTCGTGTGACGGTCGGCTGCCGAGTAGGTATACCTACTCGGCAGCCGCGATACACGCGACATGCGCTACACAGACCAAAAAGTTTGAGACGATGTAATAAAAGTTTCACTTTAAAAAGTTGAAGATAATTAAAAAACAAGTATAAGTTATAAAATTTTATTAAAAGAACATCACAAATGCCATTTGTTAGTAAAATATGGAATGATTGTAATTACATTAGATGTAAGATATTATTTAAAAAGTAAATAAAATGAAATAATTCAAGAATAACAAGACTATTATTTAAAAAAGAACATTCATATATTTGTCACATTATATGTAAAATAACACACTACTGAATTATAAGGATTCTATACATTTTAAATTTAATATATCACGGTACATTTACATCAAACGAGCGAATGCTCATTCTAAATAACCCCAATAATATGTCAAATTCGACTTCGAATACGACTTCTAGTGTAAACATGCGTAGAGCATTCTTTCGTTCTTAGTGCGTTCGAAAAGATTCTATGCAATGTTCTAATACTGAACAACATTGAATACGAGTTTTCGTTTACACAAAAAGATTACGAAATAATGCTCTTGCTCTAACTGAATGTTCGTTTAATGTAAATGCACCGTCAAATGAATAATTCCACACAGCTCATAAGATCGTCCATTGTGATTAAATATCACCATTTCGTTAAATTTTATCTTTAATTTTCAAGGCACAGTCGGTTACAATTATATATAAATCCGGCTATGCAATTATTTATTAATTAAAATACATAATAATATATTACATATTATTTTATCTGAAAAATATGTATTTGAATAACTTCACGAATTTTTATTTTGACATTTCTTTTAAATGAATTTTATCATTATGCTGATATACTAAAATTAGATTTTAATTGCTGAAACGACAGATTGGTACAGTACGATTCAAACTTAATGGCGGCTCGAAACATCGTACGATCCAATGCGCAGAAAACAATTTTAGGTATTAGCGGGACTTTAAGGGACCCGCACCTAACTTCCGAGCCGTCATTAAGTTTGAATCGAAATACTTATTCGGTACAGTATTGATACAATAGAATGTTTATTTCCTATGATTTTTTACATTGTGGCAACATTTCTAATTGTTACAGATAAAAGAATAAGTAGACAAAAAAATGATTTTTTTCAGTAACACAGTAAATAAAGACATATTAATTATAAATATTATTCTATTCTCAATGCTATTTCAAATTTCCACTTTGGTAATAATAATACATTTTCACAGCAATCAACAAAAATTGTTAAAAATAATAATAGACACTAAGCTTTCTATATAATGGTTCCTATTTACTATTATTTGTATTGGTTTACAATTAAATTATGTGTAAAACATGACACAAGATCACAGCCTACTAATTATTGCTATATGATGTAAGTTATTAAAGGATACAACTAGATAAAAATAAACTAAAAGTTTCCAATATAAATGCCGTTATATTTTGTTTTATTGTGCTAAAAATTGTTGAATTTTTTTTTTTTTCAATAGTGGAGGTGTCAAAATTGCCGCCAAAAATATGTGAAAAACTATATATGGTAAAGTAAAAACGGTAAGTATGAAGTTTTTGCAAAAATATTAACAGATAGCCGAGTTTGTAATAGTTAATTATATAATATCTTTTAAAAGTTTTAAATAATATTTGGAGTAACGGAGCATAGACAATAGATGTTCTTATATTTATCGTTTATTCTATGGTTTTCTTGTTGTTATATTTTATATGTAATTGGTAGGATATGTATATTACTTATAGATATAACAATTTGGTTTCGATGTTCTGATAATACTGTGTAGTATGCCTATATTTAAACAAAATCAAATCAATAAACAAATATTAAAACCCATCATTGTATACAAATTGAGACAAATAATATTAACGTAGATGATTAAAATTCTTCTATGTTTTTATAATTATTTCACTAAAATGCTTGTGATGTATTCTGATTACTTAAATACTACAATTTATTGTGTCAAACTATATTTAATTTTTCAAAATAATATGTCCTCAATAATTTTTTTGTAAAATCGTCAAAACAACTATAGAGCAATATTCATTTGTGCACATAAGATTATTTAAATAATGTCAAATTTAGTCTTAATTTCAATAAAAATAATAAGACTTTTGCACTTTGAACATAACATACTAACATTTTAATATCTACAATCCATAATATATGTGTTCTATTATTAATGCAAAATGTATGAATTTACAAAAACTATAACATATAAAACTTATGAACTTTCGGCCGATGCGTGAAATGTCATTTTGACAGCACAAAGTATAATTTAATCTTCGTTAATTCAATATAATAACTAACTTAAAATTAAATACCGCTTATTTTTTATGACCATTTTTATAAACAAATAAAAACCAACACACAACTTTAAACGCCATTTCTGAATAATTTTTCTTATTTTAATAGCCTGAACATAAAAAAAAAAAAATGTGTGCGTGTACTAGAGTACACACGTAAGAAGTGAAACTTCTTTATGACCTTATTTTTCAAAAAATAATTTACTATCTACACTAATATAATAAAGAGGAAAACTTTGTTTGTTTGTTTGTTTGTTTGATTGTAATGAATAGACTCATAAACTACTGGACCGATTTTAAAAATTCTTTCACCATTCGAAACCTACATTATCCACGAGTAATATAGGCTATATATTATCACTCTAAGACCAACACGAGCGGAGCCACGCGGGTGAAACCGCGCGGCACAGCTTGTATACAATATTACAGAAATACGTTAGTCTAACACGCTCGTCGCTTCGCTCCTCGCTACCTATTTAAATATTTATACCAGCCGCTGCTGCAACTCGCTCGCTTCGCTCGCTCGGCTCGTGCGGTAGTTCAAAAGTTAACCTAAGATGCTCGTCGCTTCGCTCCTCGATACCTATTTGAATATTTACGCCGGCCACTACCGCGACTCGCTCGCTTCGCTCGCTCCGCTCCTGCGGTAGTTCAAAAGACCAAGGGAGACGCCAAAAAATTCGAGTTATATAGTTTAAGTAAAGTGGTAGGACGTAAGTTAAAACGATACGCTATCCCTACTCCGTAATGCGTAACGCAAAAATGTCACGAGTACGGCGTAACGCAAAAATGTCACGCGTACGGCGTAACGCAAAAATGTTACACTAAATTTTCGTCTAACCCCGATAAAGAAGTTTCACTTCAAAAATTGTATCACATTTAAAAATCATCAAAAACCGAACCCGTGTATGATAAAAAAAATACGTCAACCTTTTTTCAAACAAAAAAATGCAACTTGTCAAAAAATACATCATGTCTTTTATAGGCTTTTTGTACAAAACATTATTTTACAATCAATCATATTTGATAAGAGTATGTATAGGTATATCTTTCGTTATGTTCTTTCGTCCTTTCAACGACTCTAACTCCATAACAATAAGACATCCGACGACATTCGCACCGCAGTTTGTTAGAAGTTGTATGGCTGCGTTCAATGAACCTCCTGTGGCTATCAAATCGTCCACTATGACGCACTTTAAACCCGGTTTTATTGAGTCCTTTTGTATTTCTACCGTGTCCTGGAATGAGAAAGTAATACATATATTAATTATATACCAACTAGCGGTCCGCCCCGGCTTCGCCCGTGGTACCTACATGTTTAAACTATCCTATCTCTCAAGTTGGATCGAACTGCACATGGTGTGCGAATTTTATTATAATCGGATAAGTGGTTTAGGAGTCCATTGAGGACAAACATTGTGACACGAGATTTATGTATATGTTACGGCTAAAGGTAGGTGAGAACATAAACTTAAGATTAGCCGGCTAAACTTAGGTTTATTTTCGACGAGGTGTTAATGTTAGTTTGTTCTATCTTTAGCCGGCTAAACTTAAGTGTAACCGCAGGCCCGTGGCTAAAAATGTCGGGGTGGGTAGATTTGGTTACTATAATACATGTAAGGAACAGGGCGAGTGTTTTCTGGCACTTCGCCGGCTGCTGCCGCAGCACGCTCGCTGCGCTCGCTCGGCTCGTGCGGGTCTTAAGAGTTCTAACCTAACCTAACCTAGCCACCAGCTTTCTGCCCTGAGTCGGGGTGGGTAGATTTGGTTACTATAATACATGTAAGGAACAGGGCGAGTGTTTTCTGGCACTGTGCGGGCCCCTCAAGCCCTCCACCGGCCCGGCGCTAACCAAATCTACCCACCCCGACATTTTTAGCCACGGGCCTGCGGTTACACTTAAGTTTAGCCGGCTAAAGATAGAACAAACTAACATTAACACCTCGTCGAAAATAAACCTAAGTTTAGCCGGCTAATCTTAAGTTTATGTTCTCACCTACCTTTAGCCGTGACATATATACCTATTAAAAGATAACATAAATATTATCTAGATATTTTAGTGGGACAATTTGAACTCGTGATTATCAATACAAGCAAACTACTGAGCAGATTGAGATAAAAATTGATAGAAAAACAACTTCTCTGTAGTCTGTAGGTAAAAATATAATATTATATGTATAGCTTTTAAGATAAAATAAAGTATGTATGTTTGCACGTTATTCTAGTAAGTACTTAGTAATAACTATGCGCGATAAGTAAGGACACCCACTTCAGTCTCTTATCTTCGTATTCTACAAATCAAAGAATATTATGAATCTCAACTTCCGTGTCTTTCAAGTTCAGTATCGTCTGCATATACAATTACAAATTTTATAATAACGAAAACAGTTACGAAATGTGGGTCCTAATAAACTGCCTTGAGGCACCCCATAGGAGACTGAAGTGATTATCAATCGAAAAACTTATAAATTCTTTGCATGTGGACCTTTTACCATGACCACAATTCATTGTCAGATATTTAGAGCGAGCGCGCACGAGCAACTTTGTCTCCGCAACTATTTTGTCTCTCCCATCAATTTGTATGGGGAGTTGCGTTGCTACGTGCGCGCACTTTCATACTAGCCCATGGGTGGAGAGACAAAATAGTTGCGGAGACAAAATAGTTGCGGAGACAAAGTTGCTCGTGCGCGCACTGTCTAATTAGCATTTTTATCCTCAATAGCCTTTTTGGTCTACTTATATAATTTAAATTAATTCACAAACTATACTTGTGGTATCTATTGGCTTTTTAGTTTTCGTAGCAACCGATTACAAAAATCACAATAGGTTTTGGAAAAGATAATTTTAAGATTGTATTATCAGAGGAATCCCTATCTTTTTGTATTTTATCGATATGTCTATACACTGATGATGATACAATGATATTTTGTTTCTATTTTTAAGTTGTTTTTTCTTTTACAAAATGATCTAATCATTATTAACCAGAAAAAATAAGAGATCTATGTTTACACTAACAGATAGGTACCTAATAACAATTTATAAGTGAAAACTAAAAAACATAGCCTTAGAATTAAAACTTCGGTGCATTGAGATTAAAATTTCAAGGACACGTCTTGGCAATACCGTCACGTCATGGAAATACCGTCACGTCATGGAGTAAGGCGACGATTTTCGTATCTTTAAATCTTGCCAAAGTTTCACTTCTGACATGTGTGCTTGGCACACACGCTTTTTTTTTATTTCACTAGGTATTACCGTAATAATATAATACATGATAGGTCACTCGTTAGCTAGTGAAGCAGGATTCTCATATTGAAAAGTATGATCCAGGGTAGATTTTACAATATGATAGAGAAGACATTGCACTGAATTACAATATGTAATGTTTAATTCCCTCCATTCCTCATTGTAACAAAACTACAAATCACATTTTTGGTACATTCAAGTAATAATATAAGACCCATTAGCCCATTTAGTGAGATAATAATTGCAACACAATATTCATCAGAGTTCAAATAATATGATGCAAGATTGATAAGTTTATCTTAAATTGTATATTGTTTACATTACCTTATATAAACTACTAGCTTTCCACCCGCGGCATCGCCCGCGCATTCAAAGAAAAACCCGCATAGTTCCCGTTATTTCCGGGATAAAACCTATCCTATGTCCCGGGGTAAAAAGTAGCCTATGTCCTTTCTCGGGTATCAAAATATCTCTAAGTATACCAAATTTCATGCAAATTGGTTCAGTAGTTAAGGCGTGATTGAGTAACAGACAGACAGACAGAGTTACTTTCGCATTTATAATATTAGTATGGATAACTACATTATGTTAATTAATAGATAACCCAGTGAACTATACCTATTAATACTAATTAACTAATAATTCATTTGGTTGATATTAGTATTTTCTAGTGTTTTTTACGAGAGTATTATACATTTAGAAATTAAAGATTTTAATGTCAGGTAAATAATATAATGAACTAGCTGTGCTCCGCGGTTTTACCCGCAGTGCTCCGCTCCTGATCGTATAAGCGAGACGATATAATTTATAGCCTATAGCCTTCCTTGATGAATGGGCTATCTAACACCGAAAGAATTTTTTTGAATTGGACCAATAGTTCCTGAGATTAGCATGTTCAAAGAAACGCTTCAGCTTTATAATATTAGTATAATAACTATATAAATAGCGTTTAAAATCTGTTCAAATCTTAAATATCTTGGCTGATATTGTAAGCCAATTTATAAATTTTACTTTATAGATGTAACTGATTATTTGTCTATACTAATATTATAAAGAGGAAAAGTTTGTAAGTATGTATGTAAGTATGTATGTATGTATGTATGGTTTTCACGCATAAACTACTGGACCGATTTCAAAAATTCTTTCACCATTAGAAAGCTGCATCTTTACTGAGCAACATAGGCTATATTTCATTTTCAAAAAAATTAGAGATCCTCACCAAAAATGCAATAATGCAACCCAAAGTGTAAAAAATTCCTCAATAAAACTCCTGTCATCGCGTGCGCTGCGGAATCTATTGAAGATAGAACAAAAAAATGTTCTACGGTATTATAGAATGGATCAATATCTACAAGAAAGTCCGCGATACCATATGTCCATCTTCAGTAGTTATGTTACTACAACAACTTTTTTACGTTTTCAAAGTAAATAGAAGTGCCGACAGTAATCAAACCATGTTATCCATACACATATGTTAGCGCGTTTAATTTAAAGATAAAATTATATTTTAAAAGTAAATCAATTGACGAACTTAATTAATTATTTTAATAATAATCAAATGGATAAAAGTATTAATAATCATTTAATTATCAAATAATAATAATATTACATGTCATATTCAAAATAACGATCAAAACAACACAAATAACACCTGCGCTGACTCACACAGTCACGCCACTCGAATAGTCGTCCTATAAATAACGGTCGTCTGCAGTTGCGAGTCATTCTTGTACCGACTTTGGTCGAGTCAAGATGTCTAAAAAGTATTATATCAGTATTTAATTACGTAATACAACCACGCTTTAACATCAGAAGTAGAAGATGAACCAGCCCTTACTCGGAATCCTGACAGGCTGGCACAAATTCTTCCATCATACTACGTGACAGTATGCAACTGTCACTGTCACCATCATGACATTATACCACTGTGGACTTCAATCTACGAAAAATTGGATTGAATTGATTTCAAGTAAACAATCCCTGATGAAGGAACTCGCACAATGTGTGTTTTCTTGTGCGTTGTGTGAAGTAAATTGTAGAATATTGTAACGGTAATGTAGTTCATCAATATTATAATGTGATGTGCAATCCGGGCGGTTGTCCAGGATATTTGAGCCTTTAATTGTGGTAAGCGAACGACGTGCTTATGTCACAAATAATAAGTTTTTGATCGCAGGGAATTTGAATCCAATGTGGTGCCTTCGATGGCGCCCAGTGTAAGCTATTATGTTGATAAATTATTATTTTTCTATATTTTGACGATTGAAAAACGCTTCTAAGCGAAGTCCAGTTGAATAAATCAATATTTGAGTTTGAGTTCATCGTATGGATGTGATGGTGTTCTATAAGGTCAGTTTGGCCGAGCGGTTATGTTTGTGTTTTGACATCACGAGATAAATTACCGTACTCATTTCAAATGAACGTACGAGGACGTTTTGTGTTATTGTTTTACTATGGCCAAGCCGGATATAACTTGTGTTTTAACTTTTAATTATGTTCCAGGACTTATGGTTATCACTTGAGAGTTGAGATACAGATGAGATACAGAAGCCACTGTTCGCAGCTGGAAAAATTCGTTGAGCTATCGAATCCTATGTAAATCACAATAATACTAGACAATGATTGCTATGAAGCGAAAAGTACAAGCAATTGCTAGACTACTATTGTGTCCTATGTACGTGTAAAAATAGTACCAAAGCCAAATTTAGATGACCGTGTTAGCGGTAATGGAAACTAATTATGATAATCGACTGCCACTTGTCTGTACGGGTCTTCTGTGACTTAGTCTGACAACTGGGCAGATAATAATACAATCGAATGCCACTTGTCTGAACGGGTCTTCTGTGACTTAGTCTGACAACTGGGCAGATAATAATACAATCGAATGCCACTTGTCTGTACGGGTCTTCTGTGACTTAGTCTGACAACTGGGCAGATAATAATACAATTGAATGCCACTTGTCTGAACGGGTCTTCTGTAACTTAGTCTTACAACTGGGCAAATAATATAATCGGATGCCACTTGTCTGTTCGGGTCTTCTGTGACTTAGGCTGGCAACTGGGCAAATAATAATAGAATTGAATGCCACTTGTCTGTACGGGTTTTCTGTGACTTAGTCTTACAACTGGGCGGAAAATAATAATAAACTGATTGTCACTTGTCAGTATGGATCCAGACAGTGGTTTAGCCTGACAACTGGACAAATAAACAAATAATTTGAATATAATGTACTACTTAATACAAGTCGGAATGTCACCAGCTGAAGTGAATTATATTATTGATATTTTGAGTTTTGAATTACCGCTCAGAGCACGAGCTTTTTTCAGAATGGCCGTGTTAGCGCGTTTAATTTAAAGATAAAATTATATTTTAAAAGTAAATCAATTGACGAACTTAATTAATTATTTTAATAATAATCAAATGGATAAAAGTATTAATAATCATTTAATTATCAAATAATAATAATATTACATGTCATATTCAAAATAACGATCAAAACAACACAAATAACACCTGCGCTGACTCACACAGTCACGCCACTCGAATAGTCGTCCTATAAATAACGGTCGTCTGCAGTTGCGAGTCATTCTTGTACCGACTTTGGTCGAGTCAAGATGTCTAAAAAGTATTATATCAGTATTTAATTACGTAATACAACCACGCTTTAACACATATATTAATCCTTATCCCATTAAATGATGTTTTATTATAGACTGTTTCAATACCAGCAAAATACTTTTTAAATGAAAAGAATTGGATATTCCATTCAAAAGATATAACGAATTTTTAAAAGTGTCAATCTACAGAAAATAGTAGGTATACTGTTCAAGCAGGCCGTAGTGCGGGACGGGGTAAAGGTGATTTTCACGTGATGAAAAATTAAACCTATAGTCCGACCTATAGTAGACTTTTCACTGTCACAATATCGCTATCTATGCGGGTGAAACCGCAGGGCATTGCTAGTATATTATAAATCAACAGCTTACTCAGAATCAATGTTATCTTATTCAATATTTTTATAGATAATAATAAAATATGTTTATAATCTCAAAAACTAAAGGTGAAAAATAGCAATAATAATAACACATGTGAATTTTATCATATTATACAAGTAATATATTCTGGGATAATCGCATAAAACAAAAAGTATATAATTTTTAAATTTTAAACTTAGCATAGAACAAAAAGTATATATTTTTTAAATTTTAACTTAAAAGTAATGAAATGAAACTTACCGATCCATATTCCAAATCATATTTGTACGAAATGACATCACCAGGTAGTTTGCCTTTCTTTCTAACTGGTAAGCATCCTATACCTATAACACAACATAGTAAATAAATAATGTACAGATTTATTTTAAAATCTCAGTAATATAGGATATTGAGGAATTTGGTCTCAACTCATTAAAAATTTTCTTAAGTAAGAATCTTTTTAATACATTTGTGTATTCTAAAATTTGAAATATTATTAGTTAGAATGAATTGTAATAAAGTTATTTGACTTTGAAATAATTGCCATTGTGTTGACATAACCATTAACATAAAAAAAACCAGTTCAACAAAAAAATGGTTCAAGGTTAAACCAAACAAAATATCTAACCTTCAACTTGAGGTAATGAATTGTACTATTGTTTGTTGCATTATACTTTTTCAGGTCTTAAGCTATCTCTGTACCAAATTTCATCCAGATTGCTTTCATAGTTTATGTATGATGTAGCAAACAAATGTATATTCACATTTATAATATTAAGTAGGGGTTTATATTTTCAACCATTGCTAGACTTCAGTTGTATAACATTAGATTATACTAGCTTTTCGCCCGCGTCTTCTCCCGCGTTTTCAAAGCAAAACCCGCATAGTTCCCGTTCCCGTGGGATTTCCGGGATAAAACCTATCCTATGTGTTAATCCAAGTTACCCTCTATATGTGTGCTAAATTTCATTATAATCGGTTCAGTAGTTTATGCATGAAAACCATACACACATACATACATATAAATAATATTAGTATAGATTATGAGCTTACCCAATTCTGCAGCAACTGAGAAGGAAAACAGAAAACCTCTGGATTCCAAACCCACTACCGCTTCTGCTTGTGGGAATTTCGTCTTTATCGTTTCTATTAGAAGTCCTTGTAATAACTTACATGCCGCGCCGTCTGAAATCGCGGAGAATATGTCCCTGAAAGAAATCACATGATATGAGTTATAAAAAGTTAAATATACTATAAGCTTAAATTGCATGAATAAAACAATTATTATTTTGACGCAAGTAATTTTGACGCATGCAAGCTTAAATTGGTTGCGCATTAAATTTTTTGATACATTATATTTATAACCTAAAATAGTAACACATTACTTTTAAACTTACCAAAATAAAATCCCTTCTTTCGGAAAATTCGGGAATTGCTTTATTTTCTTTTCCAGTTCGGATATCTTCTTTTCATATTCCGTACTCATTTTGTAATTAATATTTGATAAATTTTGAAAAACTGCGATATTTTTCTTTCAAAGTTTCTGTAACTATATTTTATTTCTAAATAATCGCCAATAGGAATTTATAATTGTAATTCTTATTAATAAAAGCACATGATCACACACCAAAGTATCATTTAAATGACAAGTTTTCGAAAATAATAATTAATTTACAAAGGACGACTTTACAATTACAAAATGCACACAGCCGACAGCACAAACGCCAGAGCGCAAATGACACAGATTAAGTATTAGTTACTACGTAAATGACAAATGTCAAATTTTCGAACAACCAGTGTTGCCAATTCAGCGGAGTGTCATTTGTCAAATGAGGTAAAATACGTACAGATTAAAAATTGACATAAATATACTTAAATGACTAAGATAAATTAGCACGCTCTCGAATGAAATGCGAATAAAAATAACTTTAATCGTTCTACATTAAATTCTTAATTCTACCCTTAGAATTATGTCTGAAAACGTAGGTTGTAAATATATTTTCCTCTCTTTAATTGAACAAATTTTTGGATGAGCTGATGCTTAAATTACGAAGGTTATTTAAATACCGGGATGTACAATTTTATTTATTCAAATAAATAATATATCTACTATCAGACACGGAGTATGGTCTACCTTGAATTTCTAAAATATTTAAATAAATCGAGTACAAGAAAGCATAAAAAACTAATTTAATTTAAATACTAAATAAAGTTATATTGTGATTCAAGTTACACAGATTCGAGTTTCATGCATATTCCCCTAATATTCCCTATAGCCCAGTATTAGCTGTTTGCGTTAAAGGAAACGCATTGTATTGAATTACGTTGATTGGTTATTCCTGCCAGCTGCCTCCTGGTTTTGACAGCACACGTCAATTACGAAAAATAACAACAAACATTCAAATTCATAATTTCATAATTCATATCCGTTGCTAAAAACTACAAATATTATCGATATTTATAAAGATTAACTAAGTTCATTTAAATTAGTTATTAATTTGTTTACTCTTGTTTAATTATATTTGACAAATGACAAGCTATTTATAAGTTTAAGTGAAAGTGCCAATTTTCCCGCCATTATACTTTCCTGTTGCTAAAACAATGTTATCAGACGATTTAGAAAGGCTAATTGAAGAAAAACGACGTGAGATAGAAAAAGAGAAAACGCTTTTGGGGCTATCGCCACTATCGGATAAAAACGATCAAGTAAGTATGGAGTAAATTTGATAAAATATTAACTTCGACCAAAGCACATTACACAGTTTCAAAACACCTGAAATAAGGAAAAGATACAGAGACACTTCATAGTTCATTTACTTTCATAATGTTGCTTCGAAATAATAAAAATTGCCATAACAGTCAGTTATTTCCAAGATACTTTCGTCTAAGCTAATTTAGCCTCTGTCGAATATTGAACGCAGAACTACGGACTACGGTGCTATATTGATTCTACCGCGCAGACGTCTAGATACACGGGGAAACCTAGTATTCTAGCTATAATTTATATAGGCAATGTATATATTATGTTGTTCAGTTGCGTATTTCGTGGAGGCCGGTCGCTGCACGCTTCGTAATTTTTCGTGAATCGTAATTGTAATTATAATCGAGGTATGTAATATTTTAAATAATGATCTGTAATACGATACTGAAAATAGATTAAAAATAATATTTAGGTTGTTACAATTTTTTACATGAATTTTTCCATGGTTTTATATTTTACTTAAAGTTTGTGTTTGTTTACTTTATTTATGTTTTGCTAAAAAAAGTTGAAAATGAAAAATATAGGTACCTACAATATATGTTAAAATTTCAATTATCTAAATTAATTTATAACTAATAGAATAAATGTTAACAATTCAGAATCCTTTCAATCTTTTAGGGATATAATCCTTAGCATGATGATATATTATAGCCTTATTCAACAAATAGACCGTAATCGAATAGTTAAATAATTTTTCAAATCATACTCGTCATTCCTGAGATTATTTATTTCTTTTATTTATTACACTTTACTATGCTAGTATACATATTAATATAACTAAAACTTAAACTTATAGCTAGACTAGCATAGTCTAAAGTGATAAGTCAGACTGAGACATTTTTTTTCTCGGTTCTACGCTCACATGCTAACCACTGTACCAAGGAGGCGGTCCTGTACCATCTATACTAATATTATAAAGCTGAAGAGTTTGTTTGAACGCCCTTATCTCAGGAACTACTGGTCCGATTTGAAAAATTATTTTGGTGTTAGAAAGCCCATTTATCGAGGAAGGCTATAGGCTATATATCATCAAGACCAACATAAGCGGAGTACTATGGGTAAAACTACAAGGCACAGCTAGTTATAATATAATATAGTAGTTAGAAAAAGATATATCAGTATTAAAATTTGATGACCGGTTGGCTTGGTTGGCAGTGGCCCTGCCATCCAAGCCAGAGGTTGTGGGTTCAATTCCCACCCGGGGAAAATATTTGTGTGATGAACATAGATGTTTGCTCTGTGTCTGGGTGTAAATTATTATCTAAGTATATAAGTATTTATTTAAAATTATATATGTATGTTTATCAGCCATCTGGTTTCCATAACACAAGCGAAAGCTTAGTATGGGATCAGATCGTGTCATGTGTGAAAATTGTCCTGAAATATTTATTTATTTAAAAAGCTTCTTCATTAAATAGATTAACCTCTTTCACTAGCATAAAGCCTACGTCAAATTAACGAAAGCCGTACACTGTCATCAATTTATTATGTATGAACTACGTACTTTATAATAAATGTTATTGCTAGCCCATAATGTCAGGGCTCCTAATAACTTGAGGCATTTTTCCATTCATATTACAGTTATATTGATTACATGTTACGATGCTAGGAATTATATCTAGTGAAATGTGTGTTTGTTTGTAGGAATATATGAATCTATTGTATATTGTTTAAACCTACAATAGTTACCTAACTCAACCCTACAATATTTGAAGGTAATTAGGGATTTTCAACCCTAGTGAAAATATAGGATAGTGCAGTACTGGGTGAACCAATTTTTTAATTGAATGCTGGATGGCTCTTGTGTGGTCCCTAATTATTGTAATTTGAAAAATTAAGGATTGTTTATTTTTTAGTAGAAATTATTTGTGTTTCAAAAACATTATTTTTTATTCAATAAAATAATTATAAAATTAATATTCAGCTTAAATGAGTAGTAATGAATACTCTTTGATATAAGGTATCTCCAACATCCTATAGGTTTTGTAGCGCAAACTGACATACTGATTTACACATTTTTATATATTTAAAAAAATCCCTTTTCTCTTTCTAGAATGTAGAAGAGAAAGAGAATAGAGTGAACAAGAGTGTGAAGTTTAACCGGCCGAGAGCACTGTCGGAAAACAATGCGACAAGCGAAGACCAGAGTGAGGAAAAAGAAGATATCTCGCCAGACTTAGAGAGATATATACGGGTGAGTTTTTGTGAATAAATGAAGGAATGAATAGATAAAGGAATGAATGAATGAAGGAATTTTAGTACTGGAAATTTCGTTTTTGGGTAAATTATGTCAAGCTGAGGAATCTGTAGCTATGTGTTATTCCAGAGTTCATCTATTTTTAGTTTTAGCGGGTAGTTGAACTTTTGTGAGAAACAATCGCGTATCAATTCGATAACAATAATTTATTTTTCTTCCGTATATAATTATTATTTAAAAATAATCCCTATTTCTTGGCCTTGGTCACGGCATCACGCGAAAAGCTGGATCGATTTTGCGAAAATTTCAAAGATTAAAAAACGAACGGATATCTAAATTTCATTTATCGATGTCGGGTCAGCTTCAATAAGTTTCAGCCATGTTTGTATTATAAAAAAAAGTTCAATAAATAATTGTAAATCACATAAGTACATGGACTATGTTATGCTTTATGTTATTTTAATAGTTATAAATTTGATTTAAATTAATCATGAAAATTATCGAGTTAAGGTCGTAGGTACTGGATACATGAGTTTATCATTGGCAATGCCATATCAACTAGAGTGCAATAAATGGAGTTGATTCGCCCACGCTCATATAAAAAGCAAGATCTCATGTGTAGGTACTAAGATATAATAATATGTAAAGTTGTTCTTGGGGTTTATTTTATTTTAATAATAGTTTTCCCGCATTGTTTAAAACTTAACAAATTATATACTTACTTCTATAGATTCCTCTTGAATCAATCCATCTATTAAAAAAAGCATCAAAATCCGTTGCGCAAAGAAAGAGCATTACTTATTTGGCGGCCTTATCACTTATAAGTAATCTCTTCCAGGCAACCATAATTATAAATGGTTCCGTTCATATTTATAGATTACCCTAACATATTGTTAACAAAAAAAAAGTAGTACAGTAAAATTAAAACATTCCGTTTTAATTTTACTATTTCGTATAGCTAACTACGAACCTTTTCAGTCATACCTAATGTTAAAATGATATTTTTCAAGTTTTTTACAACCATATTCACAATGAATTCTGAATATGTCTTGATTAGCTTGTATTCTCACTGCAATATGCTATCAGTAACTTTATCAGCAAGAAGTCATACTGGCACTCAATTTTTTAGTTATTTTCAAATACTCACAAATAACTAAATATTTTTTCTTTTATATAATATGACTTTTGGAGGAATTATCTGTCCATCTATGTTTAAGGTTCTACCATATAATTTATTATTTATAAAACTATATACTTAGTACTTAATATCTAGATAATGTCATTACATAATGGGAGCTTATGTTATCTACTGATAAATGATAACGTCTAGTGGTCTTCATAGATATAAGATAGCTATTTCATGCTCTAAAGCTGCATTCATAAAGCCAATTTTTATAAACATATCGATAGTTTATTAAATAGGAATATTAATTTAGATATTGCTGTAAAATTTCGATATTTAAGACCTGTATGACGTTATTTTATTAAGCAATCACATTTTCTAAAGAAAATAGGTTCAATGCAGTGTAAGTAACTCATGCCGGTCTGACTATCTGTATCTTCTTCACGCTTAAGGCTTTTACATGCGCTAATAACCTTGACCATACTTGACGGATCTCAAACCTCTCTCGCTGCACCTTCTTTTTTCCTCGCATTTTGTATTTAAAAAGATACTAATCAGTGAAACAAAATATCCTCGTCAGGGACTGTTGTGTAACTGATAATTTATTAAACATAAAATTTTCAGAGCTCTAAGTCAGCAGGTTACGAAGTTTATAGAGTATTTGCGGAAAAATCGATGACCACGGCACATTTTTTTTCTAGAAATCTATTAACTTTGGAAAAAATTCCTCGCGAGCAATTAAAGATCAAAGACCATCCTATTTTATATATTTTTTTCGGTATTGTGCTTTATGTTGTACCAGACTTTATAGAGGTTGAACATAGTCGAAATTGCCGGGTAACGCCTTAAACCACTGAATCGATTTGGATAAAAATTCGTGCAAAGATAGTTTGAGAAAGGACATAGGATAGGTTCTATCCCCGAAATCCTCCACAACTGAATACATGTTGAGAAAAAAATATAACCTCTGCTAGCAAGTATGTTCTAACTTCTAACCTAGTAGTTTGTGTGAACACATAGATGCAGGCAGCTGTGTCATATTTCATAATATGCGTATTATATTTTAATTACGATTTGCGGTTTTAGATTATAAAGATATAGCATCTTTAACCACATGTGTAATCTGTTTATAATATGCTCTAACTCTGCACACATCTGAATAATTTCAAATGAAATAAATAGAAGGATTTTTATGTTTATTTTATTATCTTTGAACGTACCTAAACTTTATTGGTTGTTTGTTGTTACTTTTAGAATGATGCTTTAAAATTGTCCTTCATCATCATCATCAACAGCCCATATACTTTCCCACTGTTGGGACACGGTCTCCTTTGTGGGTATAGGCCATAATCCACCACGCCTGCCAAGCGCAGGTTGGTAGATGTCACATGTCGTCGAACTTTTGATTCTTCGACATGTTGGTTTCCTCACTATGTTTGTGGTGATGTTATATAACATGCGCAGATAAATTGAAAAATCAATTTATTTCCTTCACACTCGCCTGGTCTTGAACTGAAGTCCGAGGTCCTCACCACTGAGCCACTACTGTTTTCTGCTATTCTGTATAAAACATTTTTTTATATTAGCTTATAGATGCATAAAAAAGTCATATACAAAATGATCAATGCTTTAATAAATTTTACTACCCACAATTCAACACAATACAAACAATAGGTGCTGTAATTTATCAATGACATCAGCTTCCAAACAAGTATAAAAACTCTTATCAAAGAAGTTAAAAGATACATTCGTGATTATATAAATCAGTGATTAGAACATACAATTTTGCTTTTCTTTTTTAAATGAATTTCTCCTCAGTCTTTTACTCGATTGCGAAAGAAGAGTGGTTATGTTTTTCGAGTGTATGTATGCATGCATATTTCTTTAACCTAAACCGCTTAACGGATTGTGACTTATGATGGTTCGTCGGTAAGTCAGAACTATGGTAATGATATAGGCTACATAAATTATCAGTTTTTTTGCTTTACAATAATAATTCTCTTTAATACATTTATATGGTTAGCATTTAACAATAGTACGAAGGTATTTAATACGCACTGATATGCATCGGCTATTCGCTAATCAAATATAATACAATGCATTGTTATTCAAGTTACAAGGACACTGTTAATCTGTGTATCGCTAATTGCAAAATACAATACGATGAGATGGGATAGTGGTCACGAGTTACGCGTTAAATTATCGTCAATCATGAACAATTTATGTGAGGTTTTATTTTTGAACTAGCTGCGCTTCGCGGTTTCACCCGCGTGGCTGCGCTCCTGTTGGTCTCAGCGAGATGATATACATATAGCCTTAGCCTTCCTTGATAAATGGGCTATCTAACACCGAAAGAATTTTTCAAAAAGGACCAGTAGTTCCTGAGATAAGCACGTTCAAACAAACAAACGAACTCGTCAGCTTTATAATACATATTAGTATAGGTAAGAATTAGGCTGCGCTTCCACTAGGGATGTGCGAGGATATGTAGCCAGGAATGTGTTTGTAATAACCAGTCATATCGATTCATTTATTTTGAAGTTTAGCGTTTGAAGCGATACTATTGCACGCCTCATAAGCGAAGCGTTGAGGTGGGTACTACCACAGACTAATAATAATATGTAGTATATTATTATTAGTCTGTATACAGGGTGTCCCACTATTGGTATACTAAGCGCGAAGAGACTTGTAGTTTTGCATACACTGATCACGTAAAAAATACTTAGTCAACAAAATTACGTCAAAAATTTTTTGCTAAATTTTTCCTGAAAATCCATGTTTTCTTCTCTAGCTTCGCGCAGCCGGCATATACCGCTTCTCTAATGTGAGCATTTTGTCTATGAAAACATAATATTAAACGATAGCTCATGTGCTGGTGACAAAGTTGGGCGGGTTGCTTGTTATGGGTGTACACATAGAGTTTTAAGAATTCATCTACTTGAAAAAAAAATGCGTCTGGAATTTTTTAAGTATTTTTTACGTACTTAGCGTATGCAAATCTTTAACCTCCTTTGTGCTTAGTATACTAACAGTGGGACACCCTGTATATATACAAGTACTACTGTCACTTCGCGCAAAACATCTGATTTTTCAAACTTAAAATGTCTTTATGTATCATACATTGCACTTGTAAGATAATACATACACACACATATTAAGAAAAAACACTATTTTTAACATTCATGATATTTTTGATGTCATTTTTGTTATTTAAACTAGTTAAAAAACAGTTTAAAAAAGTTCTGTCTTGGACGTCCGTGTGTCTGTATGTGCGGAGGATTTTCTTGTTAACACGATAGCGACCAAAATACTTTACTAATCGAGTCTTTTTTTTTCTCTTACGCTTGAGTATGCTCAGGAATAGAACCCTTTCATTTTTCAGGGTCTGATTCGATGTGGTTTAATTGTTATTAAATAAACAAAAATAATAATTAATAAATAATTATTAAAAAAAAATTATGAGGCGTGCACTTTTGGATTTTCCAAATTATTGGTTATCTACAAACACATTTCTCTCTACACATCCCCGCATATTATTAGTGGAAAAGCACCCTTAGACTATTGATATAATTACGACATTTTTATATGTACAAATTAAGTATAGTTATGATATGTTATAAAAAGGTATGTTAATTAGGACACACATCGCGAAGCTTCTTTTAATTGACTGTAGGAGGGTTAGTTAAAAAACTAACCTAATTGGTACTCTCTGCAGTATAAATTATAATAAAGCATGAAAGTTATCGTTAGATTCGCACTAACTACTTCTCCATAACTTTTGAATGAACCTGGGTAGGTATATCAGAATCAGAGTTATAGGTACATAAATATAGGGTTTTTGGGTTTTCATGAAATCTAACTTTCTGTCATTCCAACAAGTTGAGAGTACAATATCAAGGCGATGATTTTGGTATCTTTGGATCTTGCCAAAGAAGTTTCACTTCTGACACCTGTGCTCGGCACACACACTCTTTTTAGGGTTCCGTAGCCAAAATGGCAAAAACGGAACCCTTATAGTTTCGTCATGTCCGTCTGTCCGTCTGTCCGTCTGTCCGTCTGTCACAGCCGATTTACTCGGAAACTATAAGTACTACAGTGATGAAATTTGATGGGAATATGTGTTGTATGAACCGCTACAAAAATATGACACTAAATAGTAAAAAAAAGAATTGGGGGTGGGTATACATGTAACTGAGGGATGAAATTTTTTTTTTCGATGTACATACCCGTGTGGGGTATCAATGGAAAGGTCTTTTAAAATGATATAAAGTTTTCTAAAAAACATTTTTCTTAAAGTGAACGGTTTTTGAGATATCAGCTCTCAAAGTCGTAAAAAGTATGTCCCCCCCCCCTCTATTTTTATAACTACGGGGTATAAAATTCTAAAAAAAATAGAGGTGATGCATGCTAATTAACTCTTTCAACGATTTTTGGTTTGATCAAAGTATCTCTTATAGTTTTTGAGATAGGTTGATTTAACTGTAATTTATTATATTTGCTGCTACGGAACCCTTTGTGCGCGAGCCCGACTCGCACTTGGCCGGTTTTTTAGTAGACAATATGTCCCCCAGGCCCATTCATCTTCTATGAAATCCGTAAAGCTGTTTTATATTTATTTACTAGCGGTCCGCCCCGGCTTCGCCCGTGGTACATATTTACGTTTTCTCTACGTAAAAACCATCCTCGTACTTCAAGGAATATAATACAAAAAGAATTATCGAAATCGGTTCAGCCGTTCTCGAGTTATGCGCTTACCAACACATTTTGCGATTCATTTTTATATTATAGAAGATAGATTAAACACTATTCTTTCTCAGTGATAATATTTGTAGGTATGTAAAGGGTTTGGCAAGTTAAACGATCGTCCAGACAGACTTATTTGTCTCATAATTGGCCGGGCTTAGGATGATGCATGCTGTTATTTTTTGTTTTTCTATACCAAGTTAAGGTACAGTCGTTGACAGAATACTTTATAGTAATATTTATATTTATTTTACTATTTTCTTTCTTTAGTTATAAACTTAGTTTAATGCAAATTCAAAAGATAACGAATTAAGACAACACAATAACAATAAATGAAAATTGTGATCGGTTTCAAGACCTAGAATACCAAAGAATACGTTACAGCTTATAAGATTTAATATCTATACAATTATACATGGAACTTTTAGCATATTACAAATTTTATTGTTACATTTATGTAAGAAAAACATTCTTTATTACATCATTTATTATAATGTACTTAATAAAATGTTTTTTACGAGTGTTGAACACAGAATATGTGGTTTCGTTCCGCCCATGAACAATTGTATAGGTACCACCAAGTGGGCAACGCAGTTAGAAAAGTAAGGCCTCTGCAAATGCGTTGCCCATATTATGAGGCAAGGGATAGAGAAAGGATCTTCCATTATTTTTGCTTCGTAATTTAACACTGAGGAGGAGGATTATGCATTTAATACACATAATTTTTATAATACACATTATAATATTTTAGTTATTGAGTTTAAAATCTATACTTATTGACGTGACAACATCTTTTAATTCGACAGAGCCGGCTGCACGCACGAAAAAACATGACTCATGCGGCGTTACCTTGCTCTGAGGCGTTCCATGTAAGGCTTGAAGTGCGAGCGAGAGCGCGGAACGAGCGACAAAGAAGCATAATCGGACGTTGTCACGTTCAACTATCGTCAGTAAAACGACTTTACAGACAACCAATTTTTTTTTTTTTTTAATTTAATATTATAAAGCTGAAGAGTTTGTTTGTTTGTTGGACGTGCTCATCTCAGGAACTACTGGTCCGATTTAAATTATTTCGGTGTTAGATAGCCCATTTATCGAGGAATGCTAGAGCTACATCACGCTCAGACCAACAGGAGCGCAGCCACGCGGGTGAAACCGCGGGACGCACCTAATATATGATATAATTTATTTACATATTTAGTTATATGTAGATTATACATGGTATAAAATTCAAGCGATCAATTTTGTCAATAAAAATGTACATATGTATTCGATTGTATCGAAATGGAACCCTAAAAAATACTTACGAAGCATAATGCAGCAGACAAAGTATACATTGTATTTGGCCAACAAACTGAGCAATTTTATGAAGAACCGTGTGAATTGTAACCTCGTAATTTGGTGTTTTGGAACACTTGTAACAATTACTAAAGGTGACGCAACAAAAAGTAGGTGGATGCTCACATTCATATTTCGTTCTCCTATAATCAAATAAGTAATGTCATAATTAAAAAAAGTAATATTTTCGTTAAAATATTACAAAAAACTAAATTACTGTTGTTGTGCTGACCCTGATAAACATAAAAGTACTTTCTTTCTTCTAAAATAGTTATTTACTTTATTCCCGTACCTATAAAGTTGAGTTGATTTAAATATAAAAAGAAAACCTCAATTCGACCATCGTCTGTAATCTCAAAAGCCGTAATCGTGTTATTTAAACTGTCACCGACCGTATACTTACCATATTATGTATATTCCTCGCCTATAATTGCAACTTTTATCAACCACATACGCGATTAATATGCAATTTTGCTTCGAGAAAGAAAGATCTTTGAATATTCATTCGCGGTGTGAAACATTAACGAGCGAGAAATTACACTTTTGCATTGAAGCGTACTGAATTTGCAAGTTGGCGCAGAATTGACGCTTAGTATGTGAAGAAACGTTAGCGCTAATGGTACAGTCGCGGTTATTTACGCTGTGAATTTCTCTACTCGACTGTACTTTTGATTTTTTGGATTGAGTACACTTGTGTTGACAATTATAAGTGTATTACTGATTGATATTTGATGTGTGCGTGAATATAGTGCATAAATGAAATTTTTAGTGATGTACATGTGAATAAATTATAGTCATTTTTCTGTTTTTTATAGTTTTTACATTTGTTATAATTTCTTAATTCTTTTTTTACGAAGTACTTTTGATTTCTTGTTTTTGCAATGTCCCTTTGAACTCTTGTTTTTCAATCTGTGTGAAGTTTATTTGTTATTAACTCTACTTGGAAGCTACGATGTGTAGTAAATCTGACGTAAGTTTTATTCTTAATTATTATTTATAGCTTATTAGTTGGCTTTCCTATCTCGGCTTCGTTCGCGTGTAGACTGTATTTCACCTTATCGCGTGACGGTCGTCCTCCTTACAAACTACCCTCATACTTCACCCCCTTTAATAGTATTTTCACGATAATGGGTTGTGTGATGTGACTTTCCCCTTATTCTATAATTTTAGACTTTATCTATAATTCTTAAGACTGGCTTTTCGCCCGCAGCTTCGCCCACATTTTCAAACAAAATCCGCCAGTTCCCGTAGGATTTAAGGGATAAAAACTATTATTTGTGTTAATATAAGTTGCCTTCTACGAGTGCCAAATTTCATGAAAATCTATTCAGCAGTTTTTGCGCAAACTTTCGCATTTGAAGCTGATTTGCAATTAAGTCATGATAAATTAGATACCCTACACTCTACAGTCTACAAATTTATAAATTCAAATTTCAATACGTGTGTGCTAAAACACATTTTTTAAGACAGCGCCATGATCACAACTGAAAGCTAAATACCGAGTAGTTAGAATATGTTGATGCTATTCATGACTATGTAATTATGTATTTATATGAATAATCTCACGCCGTCGGCGACTCGATTTGTTTTAATAAAAAACCGTGGTTTTTAATGCTATTATTTTCTATGCGTGACCATCATTAGATTGACTATTTTTATTTTCTGCTTGGACTCTGGCAGGGAGGCCAAGCAAAGAGCTGGTTGAATTTCATATTTGCCTTGTCTCGGATTCTGGCATGCTATTTCCCAAGTCTGGAACATACTTATAGGATTTTCATGGTCTTACTAATAATTTTACAACGTGTAATTTTGTGAAGATGGATGTCTTTAGTCTTTCACACATTATAGGATACGTATGAAATTTGATACAGATAGAATAGGTATTAGGTACAGTCTGGATAACTTATTTTTAACGCGGTGAAAGACTTCTGTACCCAATTCTTAGTATTCTTAGTATAGATTATAAGTTTAGGCAGGATTAGTTATTTTTTTCGTGGTGAAAGGTCGTAGTGATAGATATATTTATCATGAAACAAAGCCAAGCCTAAGGGTGCACTCACACACATCAGTCACCGTCAAGTCACCGATGACTGATCGGTGACGGTTTGTGTACGTATCCACAAACACCAGTCACCGTCATGTTGTCCGTCAGTCACGTCGCCGGTTTGACTGAATCATTGAACACATACATCAGGTTAGTGAGTGATTAGACGTGTGTCACGCTAGAGAACATGTAGCAATTGACGGTAGCACGACGCTGACTGAACTGAGACGTGACGGCACCGGGTGAGTGGGGATAAAAGTATGATACATGTATGGAAAGATTATTTGACGTGCCTGACCGGGGACGTCACTGATAGATTTCGTGCCGGCGACTGTCGTGTGGGAACAGAGTCATACTAGAACTATTGATACATATTTTTTTTTAATCCTGTCCGGTGACGTGCCGTGACGGTGACTGATGTGTGTGAGTGCACCCTTAATGTTCAGTTTAATGTACCGCACCCCGTCACTCCCTTCGACCCTGTCCACACCTTAAATATAACGGCAATATAACTCCCAAAAGTAGACCACGCCTTAAACAATATTATATTATGCTAATTAATTAAGTACATTCATTAATACTGTTGGTTTTGAAGGCTGATACGCTAACTATAGCTTTAATTATGATCACAAATAATATACTGAAAAAATCGATTAATCATCATCAAGTTACTAACTTGCTTTAATGGATGCATTTCAGTTTTGCATCAAATCTTCAAATATGCATTTCTTTAAAGCCAAATTTTACGTACAATATTTCTGCCTTCAGTTCTTCCTGATACGAAATTTCTTTTGAACCAAAGGCTACATTGCAAACGCGCTTTTGGCAAAATTTCAAAAATGGGGAATAGATTTTTCCTCTATAAAATATCAGTAACGCAGTAAGACACACCTGTCCCATGATTTGTGGCAATTTCTACATTAATATCCGATGGCTGCGAAATAATTTGCTTAAGTAGTGGCCTTAATGTCTAAAGCATGCTACAATGCCAGATCACGTCATGGCGCTAAACGTTCAAGGACAGATTTAATGGTGTGAGGGTATTTAGAAGTTTCAAAGGTTCTGTCCTTGTAGGTGGTGCCAAGTTTAGGATCATTTAATCGTTTGGTAATGAGCTGCATTAATTTCATGGACCTATTTTTAAACGAAGGTCTCAAAACGACGGAAGGTTCACAATTCGTAGCGTGTTCTTTTAATGTTTTTACATCTGCATTGATAGCTATGCGTTTTCAACCGATTGACGTGATTCCTTTAATCCTTTATGTCTTGAAATTTTCATAGAATACTGGCGAGGTGGTTTATTTCTTGAAAGCATACAATATGTAATATTATGTACCTACTTGTATATTTCTTGACAACTTAAACTAAATTATATAATAAAAATGCATTAATAAATTCATAGTTAGAAGTAGTAGCATACATACAAGTATATAACAGGTATGATTATGAATGTAAATTTCTTTGGCATGCTTTGAAGCGTGAATGCTTTGCTGGTCTTTAGCTTGAGAGCTTAAGACATTCATGTTAATTACGAAACAAGATTATAAATTAATTTGAAAATTATTTTAAATAGTAGAACATAGTATAACTAATTAAGGGTTTTTAGTTCTGTATCTATCTAGTTAATCATTATAATTAACAACGTTTGCTATAGATTTTGATTCGTCTAGGTCTGATACAATTATGATAATTAAAGATAAAATATCCAAAAAAATACCTATCAATTATTACTAATTAAATTCATACTCATCAAATGCGTGTTCAGTTAACCCTAAAATAGATAGGTACCTACATATAGCAATCACCACAGGTTGTTATATTATCAGTCTGCTTAGGGTGCCGACCGGGTTGGTAGTGAAATGTGAAATAAAAGACAAATAGTTTCTAGAAGGTTCCAGAATCTTGACTTATGGATTAAGAAGTTTTACGATAAATTGTGTTATTTTCATTCAATTCGTAAGTGGTGAATGGTGCTGAAAAAGGGATGTGTACACGGTACAGGTAATTCATCTTTTGCTATGGTACATTTTATATTAGGCTTGAGTCGAAGCTAAGCTATAGATGCATTTTAAAATGCAAGTAATGTTTAGATGATTATCGATATTAATATTCACAATATCAGAAGACAGAGCCTTTACCTTCAAGAGATGCCGTCTTGAATACGACAAGTCGACAACGTATTAGTTCGGAGGAGCAGGTAACTTGTTTCAAATATTGCTTCTACGTATTAGGAAGAAGGAAAGTATTCCAATAAGAATATATTTGAGGTATTTTTAAAGAATAGAAATATATTATTATAAAAATATGGTTCAATAGCTGGAGGCATGTTCCGAAAAAAATACATTTAGAACTTTTTGGCTTATCAGAGACTGATTAGCCGATTTTTGTTTTTATCCAGATATAGTAAGCATATACTGTACATATAATTAAGAAAGGAGATTTAAAATAATTACTTTTCTTTAATAGTATGGAAATAGAGGTTTTGATGAACATTCGTCTGTTCTATTTTTTAATGAGAGTTATAAATCGCAGTTATAGTTTGGATGGAATCTAAACGGTCACGGAATATGTAAATCAGCGCTTTCGGGTCACTGCTATTACCAACGCCTACGTATTGTTCAATTGTTAACTATGTTTGATACTGTTAATTAGGGATGTAACGATACCGATACCGATACCGATATATCGGCCGATATATCGGCAAGCCGATATATCGGTATCGCCGATAATAAATCAACCGATACCGATATTTTTTTATTAAATTCTTTCTTTTCTTTTATGTTTTTGCATTGTATTCATTCATATTGTTTTATTTCTGTTTCTGTAATAGTGTTAAGGAAGAGCGGAACCTCCTGACACAAGCATTTTATTTGCTTACTAGGAGTGTTCCAATCACAAATTTGTTTATGTAAAGGAAAGAAATAAATAATTTTGAATTTTTTTTAATTTTTAACGTGATAACGTTTTTAAAATCGTTTTAGTCGGGTGACATGTTCATAAACTTGTGTCACACCAAAACCTCACGAGCGCGATCGCAGGTATAACGAGAGAGAGACGGACCGATCTCCCGTTTCATGTCGAGCACTGCCACTGCATTATGTTATCACGTAAACATCTCGATCGTAAACCTACTTTACAAACAACCAATTTTTTTGATATCAAATAATTCAAAAATCCGCGCCCAATGAACGATGCGGGAGGCCGCCCGCGCGTGCGCACTTTGTTTTCTGAAAAAACTCTACCAATTATAGTAAACTTTTATTAGGTACTGATTGTATGTGTATTAAAGTTTAACTGACTTCGTAAAATAATAATACTAAAATAAATGGTTTTGTTGTTTTTTGATTTGGCATTTTTATTTAAAAGAATACGATTAACAGTTGTCTCTGTTAAATGTTGGTAACTTTTCATGCATAATTCACTATTTATTTTTCTACCAAGCCATCGATATCGGTATCGGTATCGGTATCGCCGATACATTACTACAAATATCGGTATCGGTATCGTATCGGCAAAATCATGTATCGTTACATCCCTACTGTTAATGTTTGTTTCATGATGGTACAAGATCAAGAATATTAATATAAAGATAGTTTTGCATTTTTGAATTCGATAAATACTACACATAGTGTCAATAGAAGATGGGTTTTAACCGAAATAAAAGTCAGATTTATTTACAACTTTCAATGCATAGAAAGTAGCAAATTATTGTTAACTTTGTGTTGTATAATTTCTAATTAATAAGAATTAAAAAGCCAATTTCTGGTCGGCAATATACCTACCTACCTTCTTATAATTTAATCTTTTATTGTCTACAATACTAACTATAGCCTAGACTAAAATAACCTAGTTTCCCAATTTTTTTCTATAAACGCAATCTCTTAAACCCACGTAGGTATCTTCTACCTAGTCAATAGTTCTGGAAGAAAATACAAAAAAATCACACTCGGATACCACAACAATTAAAAACTAACCAAACACGACACAACACTTAGACCAATAATTACTCACGATAAAATTCGTCAAACTTTCGTTCACGCAAATATTTCCGAACGGAATTTAAATTGTGAATCTCTCCAATTACTTCCACAAAGCGTTGAATTAATTAGAGTCATTGAGGCGCGATAACCAATAACTATGTGACATTGGATGTTAATCGAGAAATAGTAAGTAGAAATAATTTGGAAAATCCAAAAGTGCACGCCTCATAATTTTTTTTTAATAAATATTTATTAATTATTATTTTTGTTTATTTAATAACAATTAAACCACATCGAATCAGACCCTGAAAAATGAAAGGGTTCTATTCCTGAGCATACTCAAGCGTAAGAGAAAAAAAAAGACTCGATTAGTAAAGTATTTCGGTCGCTATCGTGTTAACAAGAAAAAGGATCCGCACATACAGACACACGGACGTCCAAGACAGAACTTTTTTAAACTGTTTTTTAACTAGTTTAAATAACAAAAATGACATCAAAAATATCATGAACGTTAAAAATAGTGTTTTTTCTTAATATGTGTGTGTATGTATTATCTTACAAGTGCAATGTATGATGCATAAAGACATTTTAAGTTTGAAAAATCAGATGTTTTGCGCGAAGTGACAGTAGTACCCACCTCAACGCTTCGCTTATGAGGCGTGCAAAAGCGTAGCGGTCTAATTGAGTCGTTATCGGATAAAGGGGTGTGTAGACGTTTCTATTATATGATAAATTTAACGTCTAGGGAATTTTCACTATTCGCATGAGTTTTTATAGTTGCCCGGTGCTCCAGCCACATAGTCATAGAGTTTGTCTGGTTTACACACACAAGTTTTAAACCAACTCGAGTCAAAGCCAAAGGTATGAAAAATGTAGGCCATATTCCACCACGCTAGCCAAGTCTGGGTTGTCACAACTCACAATATGTCGAATTATTTGGGTCTTTTCTCGTATTTTTGTACAGCATCACAGCAGCAAAACAGTTTTTTTATATATTTTAAATTATGCTATCGAAATGAATGTGATTTTTTTCTTGCAATTTTTTATTTTCATTAATACTGTCGTATTGGTCATAGGAACGTGGACGTAGCGTGACGTTATAGCCTTTCTGGATAAATAAATAAATTTATTTATTTATAGTTAAATATTCACATATAAGTAGTCGTATAATTAAAAACCTTAAATCTCAAACTCTAAACCTCTTCTCTCATAAATTTTCACCAGTATTAAATCGTATACATTTTCTCGCCTAAATGTAAACATAGCCTAACGACGTCCATCACGTAATATACGTGCAACGAACACGCAATTACATTTGCATGTAACGCTGCGTGGATCGGTATGACAGTATCGATTATATATAGGTCAATGTACTTTGTATTGAGGGTAGATTTGGACAGGATTTGCTCTGGACTGGGTTGGGAAGTAGGTGTGGAAATGTGTTTATGAATATGGATAATTTTCTTGCTTACAATCGTATGTATAAGGAATTAGATTGATTTCGATTTTATATGTAGTAAATAAAACAAACTTATTTAATATTTTTTATAGGTACGGCAAAAATCGAAATAGAGGACTTACAAATTTGGTGTATCACTTGGATTGATTAGCCTTATAATAATTTGTTATAACTTATATTTAACTAACATATATATTATCAAGAATACAATTTCAACGGTTCTTGTAAGATATTTAATAAGCATCTTCACTTATAAGCTGTTGTTATCATCCGAAATATGGAATTACGTCGTAATTTTTCTTTAATTAAACTTTCAATTTACCAAACACAAAGCTCGATAAATTAACCATACATACGATTATTACGATACGATATTTATTTACGATTTTAGCGTTACCTCGGCCTCCCAGTGATGCTAAAAGCGGGGGAATATTCGCCCAACAACCCGCTAATACGCGGCGAACGGACCAGCGGCGATGTTCTGCTCGGGCTCGGCGAGTACGAGCGGCGCAGGAACACGCTGCGCAAGATCCGCCAGCGGCAGTACAGGGAGTACCTCGATCAGGTGAGCCTCACAGGGGACAGAAGCTTCTAGAACATTCTAGAATATGATAGAAGGTTCTACAGAGCGGGTGGATAATGTTCTGCTCGTGCTTAGTGCTTCTAGAACATTCTAGAATCTAGAAGGTTCTATAAAGCGGGTGAATATTGACTGAATAGGCTGCGAACACACGGCGATGTTCTGCTCGGGCTTGGCGAGTATAGAATATAATGTTTCTTAGACATAATATTATGTTCTGGACCATACGAAAATATGTTTATTAGACAGATGGTAGAACTTTCAAGAAGATTACAAAATTACAAAAAAAAATTGTCTGATCACAGAAAAATTCAATGGGCAACATGTTTTGTTTTGGCTATAATAAACTGAAAAGTTCTCCTGGCAAAAATTGATCTAAATTATACAAAATCTCGAAATGAAAAATTCTTAGCTTCATTTTATAGAACCACTAGCGGTCCGCCCCGGCTTCGCCCGTGGTACCTACATGTTTAAACTATCCTATCTCTCAAGTTGGATCGAACTGCACATGCTGTGCGAATTTTATTATAATCGGTTAAGTGGTTTAGGAGTCCATTGAGGACAAACATTGTGACACGAGATTTATATATGTATATTAAGATATCATATTAAAAACTAAACATTGTCCACAGCAAGCGAAAATAAAACAAGAAGAGAAAGAGAAACAAGAGCGCGAGAAACGCGAACGGGAAGAGAAAGAAAGATTGGAGGAAGAAAGAGAGAGGGAGCGGGAACGGCGTGAGTTGGAGCGAGAGGGCAATAGTGATAGAACGAGCTTTGGTTATAGGGTCGCGGGTGCTAATAATGCGTATACTACGTGAGTTTCCTTTTTAATTAATATTGATTTGGATTTTTTTGTAAAATTTTGCAGAAAAATTCTATTTTATACATGTTTAATTTACATTAATGCTATATTTGTCCAAGTAATAAAATTATCTTCGTAATTTTCTAAAAAACATTAAAGGAAATTATCACTACATATAGTATAAAACAAAGTTGCTTTCTCTGTCCCTATGTCCCTTTGTATGCTTAAATCTTCAAAACTACGCAACAGATTTTGATGCAATTTTGTTTAATAGATAGAAAGAAAATTTTAGTATATAATTTATTGGGTTTAGACAAAACGGGCGAAGCCGCGGGTGGGAAGCTAGTTAATAATAAACATATTTCGCCAATTTAATCTTACAAACTGTTAGAATTTTTTCTTTCGACATCAAATAGTGTAAAATGGACTGCATTTTCAAGTATTTACAATACAAAGTATAACATATAACTATATAATATATACATTTATGTTAACAAAATGAAATAATTTTCAGTAAAGTGGATACGGGTGTGCAAGTGGACAGACATACGCCTCTCTCTGTGGCCGTTCAAACGGATGACGATGATCTGTATACTGTAAGTATATAAAAAAAATATAATATATGTCGCAGCAAAATAATTGAATTAGTCTTCATTCAAATAATAACCTTGACTTTTTATAAAGGGAGATAGAAAATAATAATTTCACACATTTTTAATCTTTGGAACTTAAAAGTTGGTATTATAATTTTGACCGCTATGTTTCTTTATATCATCTACACTAGTCTACCCTAATATTATAAAGAGGAAAACTTTGTTTGTTTGTTTGTAATGAATAGGCTCATAAACTACTGGACCGATTTTAAAAATTCTTTCACTATTCGAAAGCTACATTATCCACGAGTAATATAGGCTATATATTATCACGTTAAGACCAACAGGAGCGGAGCCACGCGGGTGAAACCGCGCGGCACAGCACTAGCTGTGTATTACATCTAACTGAATATACTAACGTTATATTCAGTTAGATGTAATACTGATTCTATGTTCAGGTAAAGAAAGAGATAACAATCAAATCAATATAAATGTGAAAGGAGCGAGAAAAGGACGAATGCATAAAACATTTTGCTAACAATTTTCACTGATTATACACAATTTACATTGAATTTGAACAGTGGTTGACGCGTAAGCGTAGCACCGAGGGGTCCTGGGTTCGATTCCCGGTGGAGACGAAGAAAAAAAATGTCTCAGTCTGGCAGGACACAGAAGGCTGATCACCTACTTGTCCCTAAAGAAAATCGATCAGTGAAACAGATGTATAATGCATCTGCCCCTTACCCCACTAGGGGACATGGGACTTCACTTTTTTCACATTGAATTTGAAGTGTTATGATTAAAATTATTGTTATCTCTTTCGTTTGCAGCACGTTTTGTGTATAATGTTTGACGTATCGAGCTATTTATAAACAGTTTTTACTGTCTCGATATTCTGAGTGACTTTTAAATTTGTAGAGCCTTCCTCGATAAATGGGCTATCTAACACCGAAAGAATTTTTCAAATCGTACCAGTAGTTCCTGAGATTAGCGCGTTCAAACAAACTCTTCAGCTTTATAATATTAGTATAGATTAATAGTAACGATACTACCTAAAGATAATGAATATGTTCTAATAAATAATATTCCAGTTCCCAAAACGAACGCAAGCGGAACGCGAACTGTCCCCGCGCAGTGTGTGGGACGGTCCCCACACGTGGGCCCACCGGCCCCAGTGGGACAGGAGACGGAGCTATGGGGACTTTTATACCGGCCCCGCGGGGGACACAAGAGGTAAGTGTGAAAAAAAAGACGGGTTGCACTGGGGGAGTGCCGGCAGAATTGAAAACTTGATTATTAACGTTGAGCATGTTTGATATCCATCCGTCTTACGCTTTTTCGATCAGGTCACGTGTCCTGACGCGAGTTTAAGATTTTATATCCATTATAGAAAAAGTGCTCAACACCAAAAGAAGTTTTCACTTCAAAAATGCGTTTGTCACATCAGCCAGTTAATTAAAATCCTAGGCTTTCGATTAAATGATACTGTTAAATTAAGCCCCGCGGGGGACACACGGGGTGAGTGCTCAGTTGCCATTTAATGAACAGCCTAGGTATTTTATTAAATAGCGAAGTCAACTTTTCTTAAATGATTGACGATGACGCGCCGTTGTTATCTCTAACAATACGGATGGATATCTTTCTGTCAGTTAATTTATAGCACGATTTGATGAACGGCCTAGGCTGTTAATGAAAGACGGAGCTACGGGGACTTCTAGACTGGTCCCACGGGGGACACAAGAGGTAGATATCTTCTTATATATAAAAATGAATCGCAAAATGTGTTGGTAAGCGCATAATTCGAGAACGGCTGAACCGATTTCGATAATTCTTTTTTTATTATATTCCTTGAAGTACGAGGATGGTTCTTATGTAGAGAAAACGTAAACATGTACCACGGGCGAAGCCGGAGCGGACCGCTAGTTTATTTTATAAAAAAAATGCGTTTGTCACATCAGCCAGTTAATTAAAAACCTAGGCTTTCGATTAAATGGTACTGTTATATTCACTTTTTTAAACGATGTCAAATTTTCTTAAACGATACAGTTGTTGTCTCTAACAGTACGGCTAACAATAAAAAATAACGCGATTTAATGAACGGCCTAGGCTGTTAACTGAATTTATTTTTAAAGAAATCTTATATATTACAGCTTCGCCCGCTTTGTCTAAAACCTAATAAATTATATACTTAAACCTTCCGCATGCAAATCCGTTGCTTAGTTTTAAATATTTAAGCATATAAAGGGACATAGGGAAAGAGAAAGCGACTTTGTTTTATACTATGATGATTGTCACAATATCCCATATCTCAACTACCTACATTCTTAGTATATTACTAGCGGTCCCCCCCCGGCTTCGCCCGTGGTACCTACATGTTTAAACTATTCTATCTCTCAAGTTGGATCGAACTGCACATGGTGTGCGAATTTTATTATAATCGGTTAAGTGGTTTAGGAGTCCATTGAGGACAAACATTGTGACACGAGATTTATATATTTAACTAGCGGTCCGCCCCGGCTTCGCCCGTGGTACATATGTATTTACGTTTTCTCTACATAAAAACCATCCTCGTACTTCAAGGAATATAATAAAAAAAGAATTATCGAAATCGGTTCAGCCGTTCTCGAGTTATGCGCTTACCAACACATTTTGCGATTCATTTTTATATATAAGATTAAAATACATATAACGATTGAAATAATTTCAGAAAGAGCGGCATCAATGTCGAAAGGCGACAAATACCGCAGTCTCCAAAGCTATAAACCCTCCATATTGGACGCTGATGCTGTCTCACTGAGAAATTTGCAAGCTGAGAAGGTAAAATAACATAAAAACACTTTATTTTACAAGAAAATTAACAATAATACATAAATAAAATAAAAATCATTTATTGAACAATTTGTGGGTTAGGTACAAACATGTAACATTTGGGCAAAAATGTATGCGTGTACTAGGGTACACACGTAAGAAATGAAACTTCTTTATGACCTTAAAAATGTCACGCGTACGGCGTAACGCAAAAATGTCACGCATACGGCGTAACGCAAAAATGTCACGCGTACGGCGTAACGCAAAAATGTTACACTAAATTTTTGTCCAACCCCGATAAAGAAGTTTCACTTCAAAAATATCAATTTCAATGTCTTTATGTAAAATAAAAATATTTCTCGACACACAACGGTGATGGTAGTTTATTACGTCATTTTAATTGAAGTGAAACTTCTTTATCGGGGGTGGACAAAAATTTTGTGAGACATTTTTTGCGTTACGCCGCGCGCGTTACATTTTTTGCGTTACGCCGCGCGCGTTACATTTTTTGCGTTACGCCGCGCGCGTTACATTTTTTGCGTTACGCCGCGCGCGTTACATTTTTTGCGTTACGCCGCGCGCGTTACATTTTTTGCGTTACGCCGCGCGCGTTACATTTTTTGCGTTACGCCGCGCGCGTTACATTTTTGCGTTACGCCGTACTCGTGACATTTTTTTTCTTATCCCTACCACGCGTGATTCGACGTATACTTTCTCCAGCGGAGTAGGGATATCGTATCGTTTTAACGTACGTCCTACCACTTTACTTGACCGTTTTTCTATTGCACTCGTATTTATTTCCAACGCTCTATGGTGACGTGATAATATTATATTAAAGTGATCAGCACAATCAAAGTGTTTATTTTAATTATTCTAATTCCAGTGAATTTAAAAAAAAGTAAGTAATTACATATCTTTTTCTAATACTTAGGTGTAATTATGGTATTTATTTTTCTAAGTTATTTAAAATTAACCTCACTTTTTGATTGTATTTTTCAATACACTAACACGTGGGTGGAATTATGGTATATTCAATTTTTTCTAATACTTGAATGTTGATTGTGGTATTTATTTTTCTAAAATTGTATTTAAAGTTAACCTCAGTTTTTGATTGAATTTTTTAAAACACCAACACGTGGGCGTGATCATGTTATTTATTTTTCAAGTTATTTAAGCTTAACCTCTGTCTTAATATGTATATATTATGTACTATGTGCGTCATTAATTTCTGACTGTTTCGAGATTTGGTGCAAAATAAAACAGTGTGTAAATAAAATTAAACAATTGAGTAAAAGTATAATTTCATAGATAACACGTTGAGAAGTTCCCTGTATAAATATATAATATACATATCTTGTATAAATACTACATACATACATAATATGCCTATAGATCTTTACTCAATTGTTTTATTTTATTGATTTTTTACAAATTTTATTTACACACTATTTTATTTTGCACCAAATTTCGAAACAGTCAGAAATTAATGACGCACTGTATATTATATATACGTTTTAATATAGAATATTTTTTATTTTACAACCTTTACAACTTGATCATTAGGAATTTATTACCTCTATTGTTCGAACAAAAATAAGTTACCGACTTTAAGAACGTGCCGACAATGTAAGTACACTATTGTTTCTTAGAAAACATTTTAGGAGTATACGATAATAAATCTATGACTCACGTAAACACGTGTTTGCTTGATTGGTGTCAGGTGTTCAATTATAATTTTATGAATTCAAAATTTATAAGAATAAACCTCAAACTCTCTGTCCAATCAAAATCCGCCTAAGTCGAAATCCTTTATAAGCTGAAAACGGCAGTGGCCGGCGTAAATATTCAAATAGGTAGCGAGGAGCGAAGCGAGCGAGTTGCAGCAGCGGCCGGTGTAAATATTTAAGTAGGTAGCGACGAGCGTGTGACTAACGTATTTCTTTAATATTGTATATAGTAAATTATTTTTTGAAAAATAAGGACATAAAGAAGTTTCACTTCTTACGTGTGTACTCTAGTACACGCACACATTTTTTTTATATAATTTATTTAATTTCATTTATATTTTGCAGGAGGCAGCGGCCAGAAGGCAATATTATCAGCAAGAATTGAAGAATCAAATACAAGAACAACAGAGGATTCGGGAAGAGAGAAAGAACAGGGAAAAGTAATAACTTATCTTACTTAGCTTTTTCTGAACATGATATACAGATTATATTAGATATTTTTGAAGTGAAACTTCTTTATCGGGGTTGGAAAAAAATTTTGTATAACATTTTTCCGTTACGCATGACATTTTTCCGTTACGCGCCATCTTTTTCTTATCCACGCGTGATTCGACGTATTTCTATAAAGTTGCATATAGTCAATTATTTTTTCAAAAATAAGGTCATAAAGAAGTTTCACTTCTTACGTGTGTACACTAGTACACGCACACATTTTTTTAATGGGCAACCATTAAAAATATTTAGGAACTCATAGATAACAGATGTTTGTTTTAAATTTCAAGTATTAAATTATAACTAGCCAGGATTATTAGATTTGTTTAATAGTCAAATTTTTTTTACTAATAAAATATAGTATTTTCTTGGGTTTGATTTTACGCTAGTATTACATTTAGAAATTGAAGTTTTTATTGTATCCACGCTCGGTGCAAAGCTTGCGTAACGTCGGGTTATTAATTTAATGATCGCGTTTAAAATCCGTTAAAATCTTTAATTTTGTCCTATATACCATATCATTCGAAAGTTTGTTTCGACATTTGATATTATATGGTACTTTTATTATAACTGCCTTTTATTCTCTATTTCAAATGATACGTTAAAGTCAATAAATAAATAAATTTAATATAATATAATTATATATTACAGAATGTTAGAACAAGCTGAAATGAGGAGGCTCGAACATCAATTACGTTCTTTGAAAATGGCGCAAGAAAGAGAATTGGAGAGACAACGGGATATCACGTCTTCTGTAAGTTGTTTTTTTATTATGCAAAAACTGGTTAAATTATTATTTTTGTTAGTTGTCCTTAAAAATGTTTTGTTAATTGTGTTTTTGTTTTAGTAAAGATCTAGGCATCCTCGATATAGAATATTTTGAATTACTTATTGTATATTTAATCTTAAAACAATGTTTTTTCTCTAAGGTTAGCTAATACAGACGAACAAATAGACAGAAAATCATGTATTTTTCTGCCCATTTTTTGTATCTACGAATAAATATCTCAATTAATAAAACATTATTATTTAGACATTTGTAACAAAAATTCATTTTTAATTTATTTTACGTACTATAAAATTATTTAATTTACAGATGAAATACAATGCAGCAGACTACGATATAAAAAGGACAGCATTACAACAGGACATCGATATGGAACAAAGAAAATTAAATATGGCCTCTCGAAACGCACAAACAAAAACCGATACAGAATATATAGAAAAACCGTACACAATGAATATTCCAGAAAGTTCCATATTCTCACATAATTATGACCTAGAAAGTTATCTACGGAAAAACCTAAATCCTACCAAAGAAAGTCTAATGAATCTGCCACATTATAAAGAAACGTACAGGCAAGAAAACAGGCAAGAACCTAATTGGCAAGAAAATAACCAATTAGATAATAGAAACTATAATTGGTACGAAAGAAAAGATTTACACGACAAAATGTATGAACAAGAAATAGAAAGTAGACAAAAAGCTAAAGATTTAGATGTGTGTGGGAATAAACAAGAAATTAAAAATAAGCATGAAGATAAATATAAAAAATATGAAGTAAGAAAACCAGAAAAAATGGATACACTACCAATACCGGTTTTACGACATTCGCCGAAACGTAAAGTAAATGACGTGAATGAAAGATACGAAGTAAATGAAAGTTTAAGCGAAGAAATGAAAGTTGTTGACGATAAATGGAAAGTTCCAGCCGTTCAAAAGAATATATTGAAAAGTTTGCAGAGTGAAGGCAGAAATATTAATATTTTAACACAATTGGGGTCTATCAGGCGACAATTGCAGTTGGAACAAATGAAATTGGATAAAATAAAAAATACTGATGTTTGAACTTATTAATGTGAAAATTCGTTTTTCAAGTCTGGTTTTGGTGAATTATGCAGAAATTAAACGTCGTATTCATTATATTATTTAAACATTTGCGTTCAGAATTGTTTTAATTTTAAAGAAAATTATAAGTTATTTATGCTTGTAAATCTATAGTTTTTAACGATTCTATATAATATTATTAAAACGATTATAAAAATAAAATTATTTCGCATCCATCAATAATAGCCGTCCGTAAGGAAATTTTAAAATGATATTTTAATAAATGCTATACAAATCATAGTTTTTCCCTAATAGAGATTGTAATAATTCTAATAATTATTATTTATTTTCTCAATAATGTTCTCCTTATAAATAGGCCATAATTTTTTGTTTGATATTGTTTTATTGAAAATATAATTATGTTAAAAATTATATTTGCATGTCTCTTTGTATGTAAAAGTTGTTTTTATCGTATGTTTTGATGTTAAGCAAAACTATATGAAGTTATATTATTGTTAATTTTAACCGACTTCCTTTATGGAAGTTATCGATTTCTATTTTTTAATGTAATTTTAAGTTAATAGTTTTAATTATTTATTAAATGCATGACAATCTTCTAAATCAGAAATAAATAGGAATAATTGCAACTACTAATAATAGTAAAAAAGAGCGTGTGTGCCGAGCAAACGTGTCAGAAGTGAAACTTCTTTGTCAAAATTCAAACATACCAAAATCGTCACCTTACTCCATGACGTGACGGTATTGCCATGACACAAGCCTTGAAATTCTCAACGCGCCTAAAAAAAGTTTCACTTCAAAAATATAATAAAATGTAAACTATAATAATCTCAAATATAACCCGAATATAATCTTATTCATAGATTTTAAATCTCTATCTAATTAACCATTAATTGTAATCAATGCCAAAGTATTTCATATTATATAGTGTAGTGCCAAAAGTAGGATTTTGTTAATTTTTCCGGTTATTATCGACTTTTTTGTCATTTCTTCGAAGTTTTGACTAAAATTCTATAGCCGTTTAGGAGTATGTAATAGATATTCATACAAAAATTCTCATTTTTAGCAGGATTTTACACTTGTAAAATACTTAGTTATAACATATTTTAATTGCATATAATTAGAATAAGTTAAATTGTAAAACATTTTTTGTAAAAGTAAGGAAATAAAAGCTTATATTATATTATTATAATTAGAATAATAATTAGCATTATCAATTAATTATTATCGAAGTATTTATATTCCAAACTCAATCACACAAAAAACGGCTGAATTAAAATAGAATAAACTTTGAATTACTATCCAAAATGACAAAAAATCGATGCAACCAAATTTTTCCTTTTACAATCCTGTCTTCAAATTTCTACGCAGTTTTATAGCTCTCAGTTTTAGTGCCCAAAATAGTTTTTTTTAACTAGAAAATTATAAGTTAATGTAAGCATTGTAGTAAAGTATGCACATATATAAAAATACACATTAGTCTGTTTGTTATCCCATAAAGTTAGTAGTTTACAATGTTATCCCAATTTTGCCCTTTTTAACCAAATATGTAATAATTATAGTCGAATTATAAAAACGGTAGAGTAACTGTTATAAAATTTAATATACATAATGTTAACGATTTTCATACGTTATCTATACTAATATTATAAAGCTGAAGAGTTTGTTTGTTTGAACGCGCTAATCTCGGGAACTACTGGTCCGATTTGAAAAATTCTTTCGGTGTTAGGTAGCTCATTTATTGAGGAAGGCTATAGGCTATATAACATCACGCTACGACCAACAGGAAAGGAACCGGGGGTGAAACCGCGCGGAGCAGCTAGTTATAAGATAAAAATATAAACCAATGTAATAAAATCGCTTAAAAATTAAGTATAATTTAAGCAAAAAGCGGCCTTAATTTATCTATAATTCCTCATTTGCTATTAATAATGATATTTAAAAGACTGTTTATAGAATAAGTGAAGAGCTTGCATGAAGGAAAGTGATACTAGGTAGGGTTATTTTTGTAATTAAAATATTTTTTACACGCTATTATATGCCAAATATGCACGAAGCTTTGTATTGTTTTCAATTCTGCGGTTGTAAATCTTTATTTGAATAAAATATTATTTTAATTTGTGTGTTTTATTTTCGACCATATGTTTCCTTAACCTATGTCTAAGTATTTCCAATATAAATTATAATTAAAAATAAGTAATCTAGTTCTATGGATCACGTTTTTCGTCTGTTCACAAGATAGATTGTCTACACAAATATATTATAATATAAGTTCAAGAATTTCATGAGCGAGCTAAGCACAGAAACTACTGATTTAAATCATGATTTAAATTGAAAAATTATTTGGTGTCGAATAGTCACATTTTTCAAGAAAGCTTATTTCAATTTAAACAAAGAGTTTTAAGAATAATTTTTGTCACTTAATGTTGTTTATAGATAATTATATTTATTAGTGCATTAGGTTAAGTACCTACCAACTTGTTGAATGTTTATTTCAATTTTTTTTTGCGTTTTTATAACACCGTTAAGATAACTAGTTTACAAGTTATGAAGGAACAGATGAACATCCATACTCACATACATACAGGTCAAATATTTTATAACCTCTCCTTTTGCTTCGCCGTAGTCGGGTAAAAATTAGCGGTAAACTTTACGGTAGACAACTGTTGGCGTGTTAATAAATGAAACATGTTTCATAAAACAGAAAACACTATCAGATTGGTAAGACGAAATAAAACACAAAAAATAAAATTAAAATATTTATTATCTTCTTCAAATTTAAAAAGAATCAACAAAATTAGAATTATTTACAAAATCAACAGCTCTCGGATAATTTGAGAAGACATTGTGTTCCTATGAAATCTAATTAATATATTGTTAATAATAATTGTTATCTTTCTTGGTAACTTGTTTTTATACATATTCTAATAGAAAATCATAGACACAAACCTTACGAATTATAAATGAAATATTATAATATACAAAATTTAACGTTTTTTAAGAATATGAGGCCGTAACCTATCTTATATTAAAATAGTAAAGTCAGTCTTTGAGATCATGTTATTTTCTGCGCACTAATTTTTTCCAAAAATTACATAAATTTTCAAAAAATATCTTTTGACAGTTCGTACAGAATACAGATTTTCATACCTAAAATGAAAAAAAGTACGCAGAATACTTAAAAAAAACCTCACGAAACCGCGAAAAATTTACATAAATCTCGAGGCTACATAAAACATCACAACTTTTAACAACTACAGACTATTAAAAAAAATATTTGACAGTGACATTTAATTTTGTTCATTCGGGAATGGATGCCTTAAAAATTGTTCCAATGTGGGTCCATTTCTTCCCAAAGGATCTTTAGGGAACATAATCATATCGCCGACCCATGTGAATTGCAAGAGTCTATTCTCTATGACGAACCGCCATCTTGGATTTTCGGCCAGAAGATCTCTGTAATTGTCACCAGAGACAATAACGCCGTCGAATTCTGCCGCGCATTGTACTATGTATCTGGAATAATAAATAAATATTAAAGAACCTGTTGGCTGATTATTTATTCCCCTAATTATTCATTCTACACTGAAAACAAACAATTAATTGTAATATTTTGTATGTGAGTATTTTCTAGTTTTTGAATTGACGACATTTAGAAATTAAAGATTTTTTAACGGATTTTATACGCGATTTATTCATTATATTATTTTTCCCGACGTATCGAACACTTTACAGCGAGCCTGGTCACGGGGAGACACGGAGAAATTTCGGAAAAATAATATAATGAATAAATCGCGTTTAAAATCCGTTAAAATTTTTTGTATCTTTGTAAATAAAAAAAATTCATAATTGACATATTTTTTAATCTATCATCTATGGTTTACTGTTACATCTTTTTACACTAAAACATATATAATTAGATTTTTTGTATTATTTTGTTAATTACGATTTGAACTGAAAAATATGCTTAGTATTTATGCTTAAATTTTTAATTTTTACCATTAGAAAACTACATATTTACTGAGTAATATTATTTACTTAGTAACAGGATATATTTTACATTATTTTTATCCCATTCGAATCCCGGACAAACAGCTAGTTACATTTACTTAAATAGGTCATTGTCTTATTATACACAATATAATATCAACTCTAAAATTTCCATAATACTAAATAAAGCCACAAAAAAGTGTGTGTGCCGAGCACACGTGTCAGAAGTGAAACTTTGTCAAGATTCATATACCAAAATCGTCGCCTTACTCCATGACGTGACGGTATTGCCATGACGCGACCATGAAATTTTACTCTCAACGCGCCTAAAGAAGTTTCACTTCAAAAATGTTGTACTTATTTATTTTGTTTTTGAAGTGAAATTTATTTTATTTTCCATTTTTATTTGTATCGAGTTTAAGTGTCAGGGCTGTCACCAACAAGAAACGAATTAAAATTTTATTAGCATTAGAAATGAAAACAATTATATGTTTGCTCAAATTTCTCTCAAATGAAACAAGTCTGAGATTTTTTAATTTACAAAATGACCTACTTCCTTTTATGTGCTCAGGATTTCATAAGTTACAAAAATAAACAGCTACTTTTAAGATACTGCGTTAAAATGTTCACACACACTCAACGCGTCTTTAGAAGTTTCACTTCTATAATAACTTACCTATCATCATAAGAAGTGATCATTCTGCCCTGTATTTCTCTTGACGGAGTGTAAACAACAAGCCCTAACCTCTCTAGTTGGTCTAACATATGACCATCTGTGCTTTTGCCGTTTTTGCATCTGAAATAATTTTACAACTTGAATTTTATAATTTAAACACATTAAAAGAATTGAAAATAAAGCTTTTAGGATGTTTATCTACCAATAATATGCGAGAATGTGTAGCGAGGAATGTGTTTGTTAAAAAAACCCATCATATCTCATTTAGTTTGAAGTTTAAAACATTTAGTGTTTCACATAAAGGCGAATTATTCATAACCAGCAATTACCCGTGGCTTTACTCGCGGCGTCAAAGGAAATTGAGAGTAATAGAATAGGAAGTATTTTTGTTTGTCTTTCATGTCAAAATGAAAGATTTTATAGTATGAGAGAGTGAGATAGGCTACTTTATAATAATTATTAGCTTAAACTACACAGGCATTGAGCTAGTTACTAATAAAATAGAAGTACAGTCAAAACCGTTTATGGCGACATCGTTTAGAACAACATACCGGTTAAATTTACCAAAATCAAAGGTCCTGGCTGAATGTTATATGACCGCCTTATCGAAAACATTGGTTTTTACGACATTGTTTACTACGACATACCGCATTAAGTGACCACATTTGGTTAATATTTTCGGAGAATTATATCTGTAGAACGACGGGCTCAGCTGTATTGTAAAGAATTTGAATAGGTAACTGTATCCACATCTGGCACGGTATAAAAGTCAATGTCTATTATCGTAAAAGTAATCAAAGTTTAGGGTCTTTTGTAATTCTAAGAAACAAAGCACATGCATGCCGTAGCCTCAAGGCCCGTTATCTTTACACAAGGCACACCAAAACATATTGTTGAGTTAACTGTGAAAATTGTAACATGTCGCAAAAAAGAAAACAAATCAATATCGAAGAAAAATCGCGTATTATTTCAAAGCTAGAGAAAGGAATTCCAAACAAAGACCTAGCAAAAGAATATGGTGTATCACACTCGACAATTTCAACTGTTTGGAAAGAAAGGGATAAAATTCAAATCCGGTTGTTACAACTATCGGTTTTTACGACTCAATATGAGTAGTCCCTTCGATGTCGTTATTTCGATTCGATTTTGACTGTATGTACATACATCACTACATAGTATAAAACAAAGTTGCTTTTTTTTGTCCCTATGTCCCTTTGTATCTTTAAAACTACGGAAGGAGTGATTCAATAGGAAGGTTTTAGTGTATAATTTATTAGGTTTGAGACAAAGCGAGCGAAGCCGCGGGCGGTAAGCTAGTATAAATTAAATGAAAGTATTAAATGAAATATTACCTAAAATGTGGCACAAAAGCTTTGACTACATGTCCTCTGTTCACAAAGTAATCAATACAAATCTTGAGACCTTTCACAGAAAATATTCGTCCTTTGGTGTGTCTGAAAAAAATTATACATATTATGGTATAGCAGTTAACTGATAAAATCTATGGCTCGAATTTCATTGGTTAAAGCTATTGTCAACGTTAAATAACTGTTAGAGGAGTCAAATACAAAATGAGATGACATTCGACTTGAGACATTGATAACTTTAACTTCTAAAAAATATGCTGGCACAACCTATTTTGCTGTTGGTGTAAAAGTTATGTTACTGATATTGTTAAATTTGACATGAACCTTAACTATAACTAAAATATGATACAACCAAGCCTAATATGTATGACCGCCTCCTTGGTACAGTGGTTGACGCGTGAGCGTAACAACGAGGGGTCCTGAGTTCAATCCCCGGTGGTGACGAAGAAAAAAAATTGTCTTGGTCTGGTAGGACACAGAAGGCTGATCACCTACTTGTCCCTAAAGAAAATCGATCAGTGAAACAGATGTATAATGCATCTGCCCCTTACCCCACTGGGGGACATGGGACTTCACTTTTAACTATAACTAAAATATGGTGCAACCAAGCCTAATATGTACTTCATTAAATCTTATATTCATGTATATCATTTAATGTCAAATTTATTCATTCAGCCTCCATCATATTTTATTCTGTTGATTTATTTTTTTACTTTATACTTTTTTTTCATAAATAATTATTTTCCCTTAATTAATTATCTATAACTACCAATTCAATTTATCATATTGTCATTTACATGTGTGAATAAGTAAAAAAAATGTTATTTTTGTATGTTACCTACAACCACTATTTGATTAAGGGCCGATTTTTCAATGCTTGGTTAAAACTGATCCGTCCAATAAAGTATTACACGATAATATTAAAATGTCACGTAAACTGTCAAATACCGGCAATTAGAATACGTTTTTAAAATGGTAGTTTTATACATTATTTGATGAATAAGTTTTATCCAAGCATTAAAAAATCGGTCCTTACAAAAATAAAAGTTTATTACTATTATAAATAAACAATCTAAAAGCCAACTAAATTAAAAAACTCACTGCATAGCAACATTACTGCCGTCGATCACAACCATTCTTAACCCAGTTTTGTTCTTAATATCTCTCTCTGGGTTATATATGTTACTACCTATACTATTTCTGGACGGCGCTCGACCAAGGATCACCTCTTTTATATATGTGTCTTCCGCAGTTTCTGTTGCACAGTTCACTCCATTCTAAAATTTTATTTTATTGTAGGTTTTGTAATATATGTTTTACAATTAATATTTTGAAGTGTGAAACTATGATTCAAAATTTATATATAGGAAATAATTTAATGCTAATAACTAGACATCGGATTATATGTATTTGCATATTTGCATATGCAAATGCATAAAACTCGCTAATTACGGCGTTAGTGCATATTTTAGCCTTTTTCCCCAAAAGTGCATATTTCGTTAAGTAACGGGAGTTTTGATTGGTCGACTAACCTTAATTAGCCAATCAGAACGCTCAACGAGTAAACAAACCCTATTTTGGCATGGTAAAATGGCGAAAAATTACAAAATAGGCTCCATTTTAAGTAAATTTTGAGCTATTCAAAATAGGGCTAGATTACCCTAAAACTTAAAACATGGGTTGAATTCCAAAAAAGGGCTAGATTTAGCCCGGAAAGGTCTAAGGTGGCAACACTGGGCTCACGGGTGACAAACGTCACAAATTTGCGCTCGAAAATTAGGTAAAAATGCCTAATTGTATATTGGCACAAAAACTATACTAAATTTCATGAAAATTTCACTGTATTTGTACAATCTTTGATTTAAATATATAAAATAATAAAGGTTTTTTGATTTTGTATTGTGCATATTTTAGGCATATCAGTCGTTTTTAGTGCATATTTCGGCCTTTTTTAGTGCATATTTGCATGCATATTTTGGCATTTTGTTAGTGCATATAATCCGATGTCTACTAATAACATTTTTACAAAACTGATTATTGAATTTAAATAGTTATCAAAAATTCAATAATTCAAAATAGCCAATCTATGGACAAGTCATCAAGAAATTAATAAAGACTTCAATTTTAACTTGTGAAAAAACTGTTTTTGAAGTAAAACTTCTTTATGGGGGTTGGAAAAAAATTTAGTGTAACATTTTTTCGTTACGCACCATCTTTTTCTTATCCCTACCACACGTGATTCGACGTATTTCTGTAAAGTTGCATATAGTAAATTATTTTTTTGAAAAATAAGGTCATAAAGAAGTTTCACTTCTTACGTGTGTACACTAGTACACGCACGCATTTTTTTTATTAGTTTACATCCATAAGAGACCATTCCCAAATATACCATTTTCATGACAGTAAATATTATTCTTATTAGTATACCTAATTTTACTCAAAATAACAAAATATATTTAGAATATACTTACTTTTAAGCTATGTAAACTAATTCTCGGACTGTGTGGAACATTGCAACCATTAAAAATCTTCTGAGCAATGAATTCCAATAACTTGCCCCGTTCTGAGGAATCCATTTGAGCAATACCATTAGCAAACTTTTGCATTTGCCGTTTATTTACTTTCTTTTTAGTTATTTGTGTATTAATAACTGTTACATCGGAATCTCCACTCATTGAAATATTTGAGTCAATTGATTCTTGAGAATTGTTAACTAAATCTATCACTGCGTTTGGTCTTTTAGATGCATTTAATGTACTCTCCGCAGTTAGATCTATTGTTAAATAGGAATCGTTATTTATCTCTTTCGTTAAGTTCACAACATCTTCATTGAAGTTAGTTAATGTACGTGACTTAGATGAGTTTGGTGTGGAACATTGCAGCGGACATATATTGATATCAGATCGAGGTGTTTCAATATTCAATGTGTTTGTATCATTCACATCATCATCAGCGATTATGATAGGATTTATCGCAGCATTCTGCTCAGTTGGAGCTTCTAAATTACTATCAGTAATTTCGATAACTGTAACATTTGAGGTAGACTCTGAATTGGAACTCTCATTCCTCAATTTATCGAACAAATTTCTTATTTTACGACTGTTCTTCCTTTTGCGTTTCTTAGAATTTTTGTGAATACCAGTGGATGATACCTTTTTGAGCAATATACTGTCGCGACTCATTCTCTGGAAATAAGGGTGTTGTATAACATAATGTCGATTTGCTTTATTTTGCTTCTATATAAGATTATCTACTCAATAACTGTTAAGACAAAGTTTACCAAGGTAGAACCAAAACAAACTCACGCGAGGCAAAGGAACTTCCGAGTTTTTACCCATTACCTTGTTGAAAAATACTTTTTGAATTTAAAATTTAAGTGCAAAAGGGAATTAAAATGTGTATAACCCAATTTTGTAAACGCTTGAAACTTAAAATTATTCCAAAAACTCAAGAAAAAATAGACAAAAGTAAACGAGAACAAACGGCGAAAACGAGACAAATATTAAATAATGACATTTGACATAACGTTTAAAAATTTTAAAAGTTAAAAAATTTTATTCACAAACAATTTTCAAAAGGTCTAAACACAGTTTATAGGAGAAATGTAAAAAATGTTCATTATACGCAATAATTTATTGAAATATTGCTATGCCAGAAACATGATAATTATAATGAATTAATGAGTCACATTGCGTTGCGCTGTGGCACAGATAAAGCGTCGTATTCACGGTCCATCTTGACGAACGTCCCGCCAAGGTCATACACGATGCACGACGCAAAACGACAGTGAATAGTGTTGACGTACGTCAATAATTATTATTATTATCTTGCTGGATGTGCACGACCAATTTTTCATCCAGCGAGCACCCCCACCACCACGAACGTCGTGCAGATGGACAGTGAATAGCGCGGACGTACAGCAGATCAGTGTTGCCAACAGAAAATAATGTAAATATGTACTTCGAAACGTGGCCTATTGATATGATTTTTTTGTGATTACATAATGAGTACCTACATGAGCAAGCAAGAAACTGTTATTTTATATTTTTATTGTACACAGGAAATACCCAATTATCATTTTGGATTAACCTAGTACACATGGACAGTTTATATTCAGAAGTTATTATTTTAAAAGAACTCCAAGGCGAATTGATGAATAACACAGATTTTATGCAAAAGTCCACTGTAGAAAAATGGCAATTTATTTAAAAAAAAAATGTCTTGACGAATTTGTTTGTTTTGAAAAAATTTATTTATTTATTTATTTATTTATTAAAATGATTAGCTATATACTCTCTGTTCCCGCCACTTCAGCATTTACTGCAAGAGTCTTTTCGGTCATGAATGTGAATGTGGCGGGAAGAGAGAAACCGAGCTTCATTAAAAATTAATTAAAAATGAGCTCTTGAAATATATAAATTTATATTTGGAATGTTTGGATTCATATAATTCATTTAAAAATAATGAAAAATTTTTAGGTACTGCTAAAAGCACAAAAAAATACATTTTTAAAAATATTTATTTACTCTTTATTTACTTCCTTTAAAATCAGATAATATACTCTATTTTTTCAAATAAAAGTTGGCAACCCTAGCCATGCTTGATGCGCGCACGATCGTAGTAGGATACATCCAGCACCGCGACCTTGAGCTGACGTACGTCGGGGATGGACCGTGAATAAGACGCTTTAGGTTCCATACACAGTTCCATTGACAATAACTAACCACAAAAAAATTTACGCCACTCAACTTGACGTCCGTCCGAAAAAGCACAGTTTAGCCATTACTACGCCTAAACTGTGCTATTATAATTAATTATTTTTCCCTCAGCATATAGAACAAAGACAGACATCTAGACCGCGCGGAACGCCGAGAGTGCGGCCAAAAAAGCAAATACAAATTATTCAAAAGCGAATACAATCTCAAATCAGTACGGCACGAAGCGCCACATCGTTAGCACGTAGCGGCTCCTTCAAAATATATTTGATAATAATGCCGTCTTGTGTTTTTAAACATTGCAAAAACTGTTCCCAGAACCAAAAGAAAAAAGATGGAGTATCTTTTCATAGGTAAACATTGATTATTTGTCTATTTGCATATTATTAATTTATGTTATTGACATTTTGAATCACAAAACTTTGACAGAATGCTGAATGACAGTCTGTAATCATTCGCCATTCGGTGTTGCTCCGAGGTGTTGCTAGTTTACATTGAAACATTTACCCCGTCATTTGTATAGAATACAGGAATATCGATTAACAAAAATATTAATAAATTAGTATGATATTATTAAAATGTAGGTATGTGGATATTAGAGGTGTACCTAGCGAATTAGTTTAGATAAGGATTTTTAAATTAGAGTTATAAGTAAAACTAAGACAATAAATCATTCTTGTTTTATATATATCTTACCAGCTGCGCCTCGCGGTTTCACCCGCATGTCTCTGCTCTTGTTGGTGTAAGTGTGATGATTTACATGGTGACTGGTAATTCGACGTGATCCTTCAAAGGGGTTATACTAGAGGTCATTTGCAACAAATTAAGTCCAGTTAACCAGGGGTCAAAAATGGATGGTTATTGAGCTATGACGGATTTTGATTTGAAAATTTTCTGTCTTTTTACCAAAAACAATTAATTATGAAAAAACTACTACACTGTTAACATTCAATTGATATTTTTTTGAAAGCCGAAGAATGATCGATCAGTTTAAAAAAAAAATGTGTGCGTGTACTAGTGTACACACGTAAGAAGTGAAACTTCTTTATGACCTTATTTTTCAAAAAATAATTTACTATATTATGCAACTTTACAGAAATACGTCGAATCACGCGTGGTAGGGATAAGAAAAAGATGGCGCGTAACGAAAAAATGTTACACTAAATTTTTTTCCAACCCCGATAAAGAAGTTTCACTTCAAAAACTTGCCCAAAACTTGCATCACCTCAAAAAGAAAAGGGTCATAGTAGTCCACTCATTATATACATTTAAAAAATAAAGTGAATTTGCGCATCTAATTTTTTTTGATATATTGTAGGGGATACCTAGAAAAGGTTAACTTGAGTTTTTCGACCAAGATTTCCTATGAGCTTTCGCCGCCATCTTAAAAAAAGGGGTAAAATTTGTTTTTCGGCAATAACTCGACTATCCGATGATTATTTTTTGAAAAATAAGGTCATAAAGAAGTTTCACTTCTTACGTGTGTACACTAGTACACGCATACATTTTTTTTACTTTATCGATCGATATCTCGATAACGATGCACGATACAGTAAAAATGGCCAGGACTTAATTGTAGAACATAAAAAAAGGAACAAAAAGTGTCTTATAAGTGATTTCCGAATTTCATCGGATAGCCGAGTTATTGCCGAAAAACCAATTTTACCCCTTTTTTCAAGATGGCGACGAAAGCTCATAGGAAATCTTGGTCGAAAAACTCAAGTTAAGCTTTTCTAGGTATCCCCTACAACATATCAAAAAATTGGATGCGCAAATTCACTTTCTTTTATTTGCCTTTTTTTCGGACGAAATGAGTGGACCATAATTCAATAACCATCCATTTTTGACCCCTGGTTAGCTGGACTTAATTTGTTGCAAATTACCTCTAGTATAACCCCTTTGAAGGATCACGTCGAAATACCAGTCACCCTGTATAGCCTATAGCCTTCCTCGATAAATGGGCTATCTAACCGAAAGAATTTTTCAAATCGGACCAGTAGTTCCTGAGATTAGCGCGTTCAAACAAACAAACAAACTCTTCAGCTTTATTATATTAAGTATAAATAATTTATATATTTATAATCGATAGGTACCTACCTATTGAATTACGGTCGGCTGCAAAAATATTCAAATGTTTTGTCATGGGTGTCGTTTTCATGGTTTTCGAGGGTGTGAAAGCCGATAGTCACGTTAAAATATAAATCTACAATGGCGGCTGCAAAAAATCTAGTGTTTGTATTTGCGATAGTGACATTAGTTTTTAGGTTGGTACAGCTGAAATTTGATACATGGTACAAACGTGGTTCAGTACAGAAACAAAATTTAGTACTGAATTTAGTGCCCGTATGTAATTTAATTCGTTTTTTTTAAGATGCTGGGTTGAGTTGGGTTTTTTGATCTCCAAGTAAACAAGAATACTTACCTACTTAATTATATTTTACTCAATGGCTACCTTAATTCACAGTTTTTTTTCTGTTTATGCAGATTCCCAACTGATCCTGTTACACGCAATGATTGGGTCTCTATCATACGTAAAAGCAGACAAGATGACTATTGGCGTCCATCAAAATATTGTGTTGTCTGCTCATCGCATTTCAAAGTAGAACATTTCTACTACACCGAGAAAGGTCGTCGGTTGGTAAAAAAAAAATCAAAACCGACACAAAATTTGTACGGATTACTGCAAATAATTGGAGATCCAAAGAGCGAAGTTGAAAAAGGTATTTCAGAAATTGCTGTTGCTTCAAATTTATATAAGGCTACTGATCTACCGGGACCATCCAATGAATGCCAAAATGTTGTAAGAGAAACTGCAGCCTCATATTTATCAGGATTTAGACCACAATCAGAACAATTAACTGAAGTAAACGCTGTAGACCATGGAACTAAAGATTCAGAATCTAGATTCGATACTCCTACGAAGGATATGTTGAGAAAAGAATTACGAAAACACCAGATATTCAAATTAAAAACGAAGCGAAAGATGAAAACATTACAAGAAGAAGTTCGGCGATTAAAAGAAATAAATTGTTCATTAAGAAATATTATAAAGGACCTAAAAAAAGAGAATATTGTAGCAACATAACTATATACTTATGTAATAAGTTAATTTATATATTCGCAACTCCGGTAAAAAAAAAAACTAAATTTTGCTTAAAATAAATTTTTATTCTCTTAGAGGAAACGGGTACGATAAGCAAACATTAATTAACACTTTTGTTGGAACTTTAATAAATAATATATCAAGTTTAAAATCTAATGTTGAGGGTCATATAGAAAATGAGAAATGTTTATTTAGACATACAAATTAACCAGGATCATCTCGAAATATTTTTTGGCTGCGTCAGAATACATGTAGGTACCTACGGTCTATTGCACGCCTCTTATGCGAAGCGTTGAGGTGGGTACTACTGTCACTTCGCGCAAAACATCTGATTTTTCAAACTTAAAATGTCTTTATGTATCATACATTGCACTTGTAAGATAATACATACACACACATATTAAGAAAAAACACTATTTTTAACGTTCATGATATTTTTGATGTCATTTTTGTTATTTAAACTAGTTAAAAAACAGTTTAAAAAAGTTCTGTCTTGGACGTCCGTGTGTCTGTATGTGCGGATCCTTTTTCTTGTTAACACGATAGCGACCGAAATACTTTACTAATCGAGTCTTTTTTTTTCTCTTACGCTTGAGTATGCTCAGGAATAGGACCCTTTCATTTTTCAGGGTCTGATTCGATGTGGTTTAATTGTTATTAAATAAACAAAAATAATAATTAATAAATATTTATTAAAAAAAATTATGAGGCGTGCACTTTTGGATTTTCCAAATTATTTATTTGTTTACACTTCAATAAAACTATACATAGGAAATTTATTGCTAGTTTATAAGTATACAAAACAAAATACAGTATAGTTTATTAGGCGGCCTTATCACTTAGAAGTGATCTCTTCCAGGCAACCTGGGCAAAAGGTAACAAGCATACTAAAATGAAAATGGTAACTAGTTAGAAAAAAAAAATCAAAAAATCTATCTATCTGTCCTTTCTACTAATAATCACTACATAGTATAAAACAAAGTCGCTTTCCCTGTCCCTATGTCCCTTTGTACGCTTAAATCTTTGAAACTACGCAACGGATTTTGATGCGGTTTTTTTTAATAGATAGAGTGATTCAAGAGGAAGGTTTATATGTATAATTATTAATTACTAGCAATGCCCTGCGGTTTCACCCGCATAGATAGCGATATCGTTACAGTGAAAAGTCTACTATAGGTCGGACTATAGGTTTAATTTTTAATCACATGAAAATCACCTTTACCCCGTCCCGCACTACGGCCTTTTTAATATTTAGGTTCGTTGAAGCCACTCGCTGGTTATTTTTTTTTTAGTGGGGAAATCTTTTATAGATACCCACGGCCTCCGGGGGAGGGGCCGTGGGTTATGTCGGATTCCTACCGACCAAAACCCTACTGTGTTCCGTCAAGACGCATATTGGTATAATTCCTCCGTGACCCCCGCACTACGGCCTGCTCGAACAGTATACCTACTATTTTCTGTAGATTAACACTTTTAAAAATTCGTTATATCTTTTGAATGGAATATCCAATTCTTTTCATTTAAAAAGTATTTTGCTGGTATTGAAACAGTCTATAATAAAATATCATTTAATGGGATAAGGATTAATGTATGTGTATCGATAACATGGTTTGATTACTGTCGGCAATTCTATTTACTTTGAAAACGTAAAAAAGTTGTTGTAGTAACATAACTACTGAAGATGGACATATGGTATCGCGGACTTTCTTGTAGATATTGATCCATTCTATAATACCGTAGAACATTTTTTTGTTCTATCTTCAATAGATTCCGCAGCGCACGCGATGACAGAAGTTTTATTGAGGATTTTTTTACACCTTGGGTTACATTATTGCATTTTTTGTAAGGATCTCTAATTTTTTTGAAAATGCAATATAGCCTATGTTGCTCAGTAAAGATGCAGCTTTCTAATGGTGAAAGAATTTTTGAAATCGGTCCAGTAGTTTTTGCGTGAAAACCATACATACATACATACATACATACTTACAAACTTTTCCTCTTTATAATATTAGTATAGACATCCATTGAATAGTGGAGAAGTACTGTTATTTTTGAGGTTTCTAATGTGATGTCGTAAAAAATTACATTTTTTCCGCTTATATTGCAAACGCAGGCTGAACCCTACGAGTTTTATCAAAATAATGTACCAAGTATTATACACATTGAAAAGGTCTACAGAAAAGTCCGCGATGGTATATGTCTATCTCTTATGGATAACCCACAATAACATTTTTTTGTCATTTACTTTTTACGACAAATAATAGCTAATTTTCGAAGCGATTTACACCAATACAACATTAATCCTTAACCAATTAAATACCTTGAAAACATTGTTCATTTAATATAGATCTATATGGCCCTTTACACCGTATGATTTAAGTGAATATTTTCGAAGATATTACAGATTTAAAAATTGCGGGACGTAGCGTTTGCGGCGGTACCGGCCGGCCGGGCCGCTATGTTTTTATACAACGTTCACAGTTTTTCTGTAGTGTATTTAGTATCAGCATTGCACCCGTGCGAAGCCGGGGCGGGTCGCTAGTAATATTATAAATGCGAAAGTTTGAGAGGATGTGTATGTGTTTATTACTCCTTTACGCAAATACTACCTACTGAACGGATTACAATGAAATTTAGCATACATATAGAAGGTAACTTGGATTAACACATAGGGTAGGTTTTATCCCGGAAATCCCACGGGATCGGGAACTATGCGGGTTTTTCTTTGAAAATGCGGGCAAAGCCGCGGACGGAAAGCTAGTATTCTATACTTAATCTAAGAATTTCCTTATAATTTATACTAACTAGAAGAATACCAAAAAAAATTATTGAAAGCTTACAAAAATATGGAACATATCCATTATTTTTTTATCCTATCGAGGTAATGTATTAAAAAAATAAAAAGATATCAACGTTTTTTTATTTTCTTTCCATGTACCACTTGCTTATGCCTAATGAGATTGGCTTGTGTTTGCACGACTCTGTTACAAAATTCACATTTCAATTCTTTATCTCCATGCATCAATCTCTTATGCAAGTAGAGATACAGTTTACTAAATGGTTTCTCGCACAAATCACATAGAGTTAACTTCACTTTATGTAGTGATTTCTCTTTACAATCAGATTTTCCGCAAATGCACTTCTTTTTCTTTTTCACTTTCTTTGTATTATCTTCAGAGTTATTTGTTAATGTACTATCTTCAAAGGTATTTGTAATAGAATTACTTTCAGAGTTATTTGCAATTGTAATATCTTCAGAGGTATTTGCAATTGTATTATCTTCAAAGGTATTTGTAATTGTAATATCTTCAGAGTTATATGTAATTATATTATCTTCAGAGTTATTTGTAATTGTAATATCTTCAGAGTTATTTGGAATTGTAATATCTGCAGAGGTATTTGCAATTGTAATATCTTCAGAGTTATTTGTAATTGTAATATCTTCAGAGCTATTTGTAATTGTAATATCTTTAGAGTTATTTGTAATTGTAATATCTGCAGAGGTATTTGCAATTGCAATATCTTCAGAGTTATTTGTAATTGTAATATCTTCAGAGCTATTTGTAATTGTAATATCTTTAGAGTTATTTGTAATTGTATTATCTGTTGTTTGTTTTGCATTTTCTTGTGTTATCTGTGGTGTGTTTTCATTTTCAGTACTGTTCTCTGTAATATCTAGTGGGTAATTAGTTAAAGGTTCATGTTGCTCTTCATATTGTTTTTCACCATCTTCAATCTCAGTTTTACATATAAATATACAATCATCTTGTGCCTCGCATACCCTTGGAATATGAATTCTCATATGAGTTATATTGTGTTGTAGTTGAGCATAGCTAAAATGGTTTAAATTGTATATAAATTATGTGTATAAGTTGCATAAATACAAAAAATAAGCTATGTAAATAATACAACGACAAAATTCTTATGATTTATTGATATGATTGAAGTGCGTTAGTCACGATTCAACTAGCTGTTGCTTTTTTTTGTGTAGTGTTTCTCAATGTTAGCCAGAAGGGCTTCTACATTTTAACGCGGACGCGTGGGTGAACTGAAGGTTCACCCTGGTAGCGACATGCGGGCGGGCGTCCCCCCGCCACGGGGATCTCGAACCTCGGCTTGGGCTGTCGCTTGAGTGGAGGCCAGAAGGGCCTTAATCGGACAGGAACTAGCTGTTGCCTGCAGCTTCACCTGCATGGAAAAGATAAACTTCCATGGTACAAACTTTGAACTAGAATTATTGATCAAAATCCTTTCTTAACAATACCTGCGTCCTAAGATCTACCTGAATGCGAAATTTCAGCCCAATCCGTCAAGTGGTTTGGGCTGTACGTTGATAGATCACTAGTCAGTCAACCTTTGAGTTTTATATTATCTATACTAATATTATAAAGCTGAAGAGTTTGTTTGTTTGAACACGCTAATCTCAAGAACTACTGGTCCCATTTTAAAAATTTCTGTGTTGGGTAGCCCATTTATCGAGGAAGGCTGTGGCTATATATCATCACGCTAAGACCAACAGAAGCGGAGCCACGGTGAAACCGCAGAGCGCAGCTAGTGTTACAATATACAAAAACGTGAATTTCATCCATATTTGTATGCTTTCAAGACTTTAATATTGTGTAATATTCATATATTTTTTCAAATATAAGGCAAACATAATACTATAAAAATGAATCACTAAATATCATTTGGCATATAATTAGTAGGTAGGCTAAGCACATAACTCGAGAATAGCTCCAATTTTGCTAATTTAAGGGAGGGTTCTTATGGAGGGAAATGCCGAAAAAGGGACAATAGTTAGGGCAGTCGGTATAAATCTGCTGGGGCAGCTAGTTAGAGATATAAATAAAATAAATAGAATAGAAAAACTTGCCTGCTTTCTAGGATTTTACAACAAAAACTACATAGTTGCGGGGACTTGGTAATCAAATCATTATAGTCTGTATGCAAAATTTCGTCAGACTCTTTTTCGAAGTTTTCTATATCTCCAAATTCGGCGATAAATAAGTATTCCTGCTCCGCTTCCCTTTTTATTTCTATATGTGCTATATCCATAGTCTCTTTAGAAATCTTCAAATAAACAATATTTTCGACCGGGCGGTTTTATAGCTATAATATAATCCATCACCCAATTTAAGTTGATTATATAATTAATCAATTGTTATTCTGATTTACTTTTATACATTATATAGATTTAATAAAATAACCTGGGTTTAAAAACGCACAAAAATCTTGCTTTCTTTTAGTTTTCGTTTAGTTCGTTTAGTTCTCAGAGGAATAAGTTTAGTTATTAATATTTAGATTTATGACATTTGACATTTTAGATGTTTGGTTGACGTTTGCTTCTTATACCTATTTTTCATTTTTGTAACAGGCAAGCAAAGTCCCTTGCCCTTGCCCACAGCCCTTGCGGCTTGCCATTGTGCCTTGTCCATTTTTGTTTTAAGTTATTTTTGCTAAAAAATAGAAAATAGCTCAGAATGCGTTATGGTCTGAAAAAACCCACACCGTGAAAGTTTTTGTTATGACTTATGACTTTTGAAATGAAACCGCTTACGACGCGTGAACTTCATAGAAATAAAGCAAAACGAAATTCGTGTCGTGTCGTTATACTTAACTTGAAGTTATGATAAGGTATAAGACCATTATGGTGATTGTTGAGAAGCCGTCAGCTTCTGAACAATCACCATAATGGTGCTTTTCCACTTGAGATATGCTATGCAGCTATGCTGCAAAACTGTAAATAGACATTAAGTTGACTGACACAAAGTTACGTAGAGGCGCGATTAAGATGTACGAGGAAGAAGAAATGCGCAGCTCGAGCTATGATGTATCGATGTACCGCAGCACTTATCTAGCGAGAATCCATAACGCGCGTCCATAGTAGATACGCATCCACAGCACACAGCCATAGAACGCATCATTCTAACATTCTATATAAAAGCAGTATTATGCTCACTGCTATATGCATAAAAAGTCAAACCTATATTTAGTATTTAAACAGAATAATTAAGAAAGCCAAGACAATAATTAAAACACGTAACACATTACAGTAATTTTTATTTATAGACATTAGGAAACAATCTATGACATATTTTATTACATACAAGCATATTCCTCTTATAAAAGTATTGCGAAAAATGATTCCTACAATCATCAAGTCCCGTAATAAATAAACTTACTTGTCTAGTACTAATTTATTAAAAATACTGATTGTTAAGTACATAGCACTAATACGAGTTGTAATGATAGAAGTAAGATGACACTATAGAAGCAATTAATGATAGATTGTTTTTTTTTTGTTATTACTACAGACAGTCATAATATATATATATATACTTCGAAAACCTAGGTTTCCTAGTTTTTATGATTTTTAAAGTATCATGATATTTCGTCGCGATAGTGTGATCCATACGAATGAGTATTATTAGCCTCAATATCAAGCGTATTTTGTTGTAGGAAGAAACCTTGAAGAAATAGTATACCGATGCCTCATTTATGCTATTTAATTTTCGAAATATTTGGGAAAAACCATAATTTGAGTCAATACAAATATATGGGATACTATTTATTATAATACCTACAGACATTTCATGTTTATTATATTTATTTTCGCAGTCTGAGCTGTTACAATTCTCGGTTCAAATCTTTATTTACAAGTATACACTTCAACAGTCTTCACGCACGTGTTGCACTCGACATGGCAACACCAATGAAACTTGCAGCCACACCGCTCCTTGACGACCATCCGCTTGGTGTTGTAGCCGCGACCGCAACATAGCAACGAGCAACCGTCTATGCCCGCTGATGTCCTGTTACATTCGCGGCCCGTTGTTCCGGGTGAGCCCTGGAGAGAACAATATTGAATTTTGCGAATGAATTATTCAAAACAAGTGAATTACGACTTTATTTGCACAGATAGGTATAACCATGGTATAACCTTATTATAATGGGGTATTCTTTGACTCGATACGTGTCAAAGCCTCATGTCGTTGGAAAGGATAAATTATTAGGCATGACGAAAGATTTTCAAAACCTCTTCCATAATGTGTGTATACGTTTATTAAACAAGAAAAACCCTATATTTCGCTAATATACTTAAATTTAACGAAGATAAAAGCTATTTTTCAAAAAATATTTATTAACTGTGCCAAAACAGCTCACAGGTGTCATGGCGTAGGCGTGACGTCACTATTACGTAAATACGTAATTATCTGTATGCATAGCGAAGCAAAATTAAACAAATATTTAATTATTAAGTATTATAGAATCTAATTTCAAAGTTTATAAGTGGTGTGCAGTATTGCAATGTGAATCTACATAAAAATAATACCCAAAAAAAAGTATTAAAGAGAAAATAATATGAAATGATTGTATAAATTGGACGGAGAGAAACCCGAACCATATATTCGTGAATTCGCAATTATATTTCTGTTCTGAGTCGATAAAGCATACGTTAAAAAATAGAAAATAAATAAAAATGCGTATTCTCAACATATTCATAACAACAAAATATACCTGACGCGAAGCTGTTTACATAGACGTGACGTCACGCGTGTTTTAGTCAAGATGGCCGACTGCAGAATTTCAATGTTTTATTTTATTGATAATCTCATTAATCTTAATGTTTTTACTATTTCTAAGTGACTATTTTTAATTTATTTATTATAAATTTTCCCTTAAAAACACTAATTCGATCATTTATGAATACTGTCGTCATGCCTCGTTTAATTATCTAATTATTCGTGAATATATCAACACAGTAATAAAAATTTCACTGCGACTAGATGTTATCCTATAAATATCTATCTAAAATCAGTCAAAAAGCACACAACACGAACTCTTATTATCTCCCTATTTTATTAACAAAATCTTTTCATCATTGAATACGGAATACAATAATGAAGATTCATAGAATATTACCAATGTATCGTTCTTCACACAGTAATTAGGCGAGTCCTCCAAATATACGAGATCTTGCGCGGTCGGCAGGCTGTAGTTCGGATTTGTGAGACGCAGCTTCCCGCGTCTCGACACCTTCACTTCTGTCGCACCTTCGTATTTGTCTCGTAAATAGTCACCTTAAAAAAATACGATATCAAAAAAAAAGATAGAGATTTATTTAACCAGTCATTAGGTATCATTAGATGCTTGTAGCAACGAACTCTGTCCATGGTCTCGTAAGTAGAAGAAATGAAATGCCTGCCAATTCAAAACAAACCATAGCTGTTTACTTATTGAGGAAGGCTATAGAGGAAAGCTACATACGATCACGCAATAGCGAAAGAGGTGTGCCGTGTGGATCAATTAAAAATATTGCAAATATACCTAATCCTTTTAAAAGTAGACGAAGCTGTGCCCTCTGCGAAGCTATGTATGGTAACTAATAACTATGTATTTAGTAATATTCTGTGCTAGCTATGGCAAGATAGGAAAGCTATGGTGACATTACAAGTTACAACTCACTACGACGACTACGACACAAAATATTTAACTGTCTATAATATACTAGCGGTCCGCCCGGCTTCGCCCGTGGTACCTACATGTTTTATAGCCTATGTTGCTCAGTGAAGATGCAGCTTTCTAATGGTGAAAGAATTTTTGAAATCGGTCCAGTAGTTTATGGGTATCATTTAAGCTATCACCAATTTAATTAGTTTTTTGTTTCTTAAATAATAAGGTTTGTCCTCAAAATAGTAGATCTGTCACCAAAATGTAGTCACCAAACAATGCAAAATCAGTTCCACAAATAAATCACCTAAAATCCTGAGATATAAGGTCTAGTACCAAATAAATGTTTTTGTATGTATTATAATAGGTGTGTCCTAATAAGTATTTAAGCAAACTAATTTAAAGAGATCACCAATAAATCATATTATTATGTTACTAGAAAATTGCATTAAGTTCAAATAAAAAATTAGGGTTGTCATCATCGTTTCAACCAACTATCCACTGGTAGTATAAATTATATTTAAATAAAAAAAATGTTGTGTGGTTTTATGAAACCACGGTAAAAGTGAAACTGTTCGAACGGTTCCGAACACTGCTTTGTGTAGCGCATGTCGCGTGACGGTCGGCTGCCGAGTAGGTATACCTACTCGGCAGCCGCGATACACGCGACATGCGCTACACAGACCAAAAAGTTTGAGACGATGTAATAAAAGTTTCACTTTAAAAATTTTAGCAGAGTAGTAAATAAAACAATTAAAGTTAAAATAATCAATATTTATTGTTAAAAAACAATAATCACTGAATAATCAGCGCTGGTTTGGATTTCGAAGGGCCCCTTTTTCTTTTCTTTTCTGGCCGATAATATTCGCCCCCTTTTTCTTTTCTGGCCGATAATTATAGGTATATATAATTTTTAAAGCGCGCCAATTTGTCTCCGCTCCTTTGATCATTTTTTCATTAAAATTATAAATTGATGTATTAAATTGGTAACGAATACTATTAATTTAATATCTGAACGAAATAAAATGTTACTACTGTATTGGTGACAAAATATCAAATAAAAAGGAGTCGCAGTCAGGGATCGATAATCGATTTATTTGGTGACAGATCTACCATTCTGAGCACAGAGCTATTATTTAAGTAACAAAACTGTTATTATAAGAACGAAGTTTATATTCATGTAATGCAATATAATTTTATTGGTTATCGATCTCTTATTTTACACATATATTAAATTATCATTAAGAGACATCGTTTTATATAATAAATAAATAAATAAATAAATAAAATAATTTGATAATTCATACCTGGAAACAATTTTTGTTTATCTGAGAACGAAAATATTTCGTGATGATAGATCTATTTATTAGGTGATAAAACTTGATGACAAATATAAAGTTTGGTGATAGAAAATATAGTTCCCGTAGTTTATGCGTGAAAACCATACATACATAATTACAAACCTTTCCTCTTTATAAAATTACTAGCATTCCGCCTGCGGCTTCGCCCGCGTTTTCAAAAAAAAACCCGCATAGTTCCCGTTCCCGTGGGATTTCCGGGATAAAACCTAGCCTATGTCACTCAGAAATGATGTAGCTTTCCAACAGTGAAAGAATTTTTCAAATCTGCCAAGTAGTTTCGGAGCCTATTCAATTCATACAAACAAACAAACAAAAAATCAAACCTTTCCTCTTTTTAATATGTATTTGTATAGATTAGGTGACATAAACAGAGTCGTTCTATCCAATTATTTAAAACGGAAACATGTTCTAAACAATGCTAAATAAATTATCATTAAGAGACATCGTTAGGTGCATTAGCCGTGGTTTTACATTATGTTATTTATTATACTTACGTATTCAAATTAAAAACGCGTAATAGTATTTTAATTACAGATAATAAATAAGACTTCCCGCATGGCGGATACAAGCAGTCATCGAATTAGTTAGAAATTAGAATCAATGAATAAATTATAGTGAGATATATTGTGACACGGCTATTTATTTATACATATTACATACATACTAAAATTATAACATGGTAAAGTTTGTGACTTTGTGAGTTTGTTTGTAAGAACTTAACTATGGAACTAATGTACCAATTTTGGTATTTCTTTTACCAATAGAAGGAACATTTTTCTCGATTGATATCAGATAGGGGTTTGTTTTTATAAGTTCCTGTATGATTTAAAAAATACGGATATTAACCTTTGGCCTTTAGAAGTTAGGTTACTAATACATTTATTATTATGAATACAATAGGTATACAATTTTAAAGTGATCGTAAAGTCAGTCAAGATGTAAATTAATTTGGTCGTAAAAATATTTTATTTATCTGTTTGTAGAATAAGACTTTAAATTAAAATCTTACAAATGTAGGTAAATGGACCATAACAATATTATGGCTCAACGACTCTATATCGACTTGTTACATTATGAAAGTGATTGATATACGTACAAAATTTACTACTAAAAACTAAGGAATTAGAATCATATAAAATATATGTATATTATTTACAGAGTCCCGCAATCATTATAAATGTAGCTTTGTCTTGTTAGTTTTTCTTGTAGGAAATAGCTAAAACGAATATCTACTAAGCATTTGAATGCATCTTATAATATTATTTATTCTAAGTACCGTAATACTGAGGACAGTAATCCACAGCTATTGAATTAATATAGTTGACAAAAGTAACATAACAAGATAATATGAAATATCGTATATATTTCAGTTCCATTTTCTATTACTACAAATAACACAAAAGTAAACCAAAGACGCACTTTATCACCATCTATAACTCAGCCAATTTAATGTAACGAAAACTAACGTAGTGGAACTCTACCATTTCGCTGATCGTGTCCCAAACGAGCTTGCATTGTGCACTTGCTCCGAGTAATGAGGCGATTTGTCCTCCTGTCAGATCATGCTGCCCTGGTACCGGGAGGGATAGATCGATATTTTTAATTTCGATGTCCTTTGTTTTTTTTTTGTTTTCGTCTGTTACGATTCAGATTTTTGTCCGTGAGACGTGAGTATAGATTTAAAAGTAGGTAAACAGTAAATGCCCGGTAATCGTTTTGTTACATTTTCTAAAATTTTTACAGTTAACTTATTATTATAATCAAAGGGGATACAAGCCCCACGACCATCTTCTTTTCTTTTGCTTTAATTCTCTTTTTGCTTTGCATCTACGTACCTACTGTGACTCAAGATTAATTAATAAAGAAGAAGACAATTCGAAATAACAAAGGAAACAAAGCAAAGCCAGTCAAATTTATTGACTCCAAATTGACTCGATTCTGAACTCGACGGCTATTGAAGAACTAATGAGCATCATTATTTCTCTGTCGACTCCCATGGAAGCAATTAATTTATGCACCGTGCGAAAATCATTTTTGAAACTTTAATATTATAATATATTCGTTACAAACAAGATATGAAAATTATTGTATTTTTTAATTTTTTTTTAATTTTTTTTAATTCATTAAGGGCTGATTTTTCAATCCTTGGTTAAAACTTATTCGTCGAATAATGTATAAAACTACCATTGTAATATTATCTCAATGTTTTAAAACATTGAGATAATATTAATATGGAGACGACACCGCCTACATCACTTATGTTCCGCACAACATACGCTATATGGCGTATGTTGAGCGGTTTTTTTAATGGTTTTAAAGTGAAACGCATCAAATATGCCTTCGTGTGTGTTACGATATTGCACAAATAATACAAATAATACGGAAAAGTGCAAAGGAATAACTTTCATCGGTAAGTACCTAACTAGATAATAATTTTTAAAACTTAGTTAGAGCAAAAAAATGGCGCACAGATTTTGTTCGTGGTGTCTCCTCCATACGTAGTAATATTATCTCAATGTTTTAAAATCGTATTCTAAGTATTTGACAGTTTATGTGACATTTTAATATGATCGTGTAATAGCCAATAGGTATTTATATTGGACGGATAAGTTTTAACCAAGCATTGAAAAATCGGCCCTTAAAATAATAGAGACTCTCGTACAATTTGTCCATCAAATGCTTTAATGCTATTAATTACGAACAGTTATTTTTTATTGTAGTACCTACCTACTTTATATTTGAGTAGGTAGGTATTCAAATAACCAATGGTTCACCACCTCTTGAAAAAACAATAGTCTAACCCAAAAATTACGGATGGTAACTTCATAGTGCAATAGAAGATAGACACTAATTCTTATCTATCAAATAATAAATAACGATGAGCTAATTTATAAGTGACATAAATGCTTACCAATTTCTCTGAAAGTAGCGAGTTGTTGCCAGCACGTGATGAGGCTGCAGGAGCCAGAGACGCCGTGACACTTGCATGTAACCCTCGACTTCTTTATGACGGCCTGGTAAAAATAAAAAATTTTATTTTATAATAAAATTATAATAATTTTCACAAATATAGAAAAAATATTTAAAGTTTTTTTTAATTCCCTGACTTGACTATTAACTTCATTGTTTTTCATCCATATTAATTATAAATTAATGTTTTTATACAAAGAATGCAGCTCTAAAATAATGCATATTTGGGGCCCATGTAGGACATTATTTATTATTTACATAATATTATGTTATTTATTTATTTATATAATATCATAATGTCTTTAAAAAAGTAAAGGATAGTACATAATATTTAAATATTGCTTGTTGTATTTTTTTCTCAATCGTCATAACAGTAACTAAGATCAATTTGCAATGTCTTGTTTAAACATTATCTAGGAAAATATATATTCTTGAACTCTATAAGCTAGAAACTAATTTATACCGAATAATACTATTTCAATGTATCCTATAATTTATGCTAAGTACGAGGGACACTAATCCGAAATGTCGACGGGAATCCTTATAAATGTGCTGATATTATGACTTTAGCAAAACATATTCTTATTAAATATATGAAATTGCTTTAAAAACAAATCCTATGGACTTATCTCTTAATTTATTGCATACTTGTACATTTTTTACATTCTTAGGAGCTAGCATAGAAACGAATAGCGACGTGGTCTACTTTTAATAATAATAAATCAAGCATCAATTCATTGATTACAATTCTTCTAAATTGAAATGAATTTGAAATATTCTATACAATATGTAAAAGTTACAATACTGTGTATTTAATTTATACTCGAAATTAATAAAGCTTACAGTATAAGCACAGAATACATAGTATAAGCATAAGAATTAAGACCGATTTTTTGCTCTATCTTTTTGAAAGCCCTTGCGCTACACTTTCATGAGCCTTGGAGATTATTTGTCTAATTATTTACACGAAACTGATAGTTATATACTTGATATACGGTTTACCGTCTTCATGTTAAGCAAAGCTCATCATCATTTGACACGAGAAGTCTTTGAGCTTGTGAGTTGTGAGCATTCTTTGTTTACAAATAAGGCAAACAAAATAATACGTCTGTTGGTTTAAATAATTTTAATACAATATTTTGCACCTTACCCGTCTTCCCGCCTCGTTGTTGTGCCTGTTCATAAGCTGCCGCCCCTGTTCGCGGCTCCCGCGTTTCACTTTCCGCTCGCGCTCACGGACATCTACGAAGCCTTCTGTAAACCTGGTACAATCATTATTTTAATAAGCTGTGGATTTTTTTAATCAGCTCATTAATGATAAGTATCTAGAATCAAAATGTCATAACACATTAGCATAATAATGTAAATTTGATTTAAAACTTTATTTGGGAGATATTAAGGTCCAGTTTCACCACAGGCGTATAAAATCTGGCCATTGCAATTATTGGGACCACCGAAAAATTTAATACAAGCGCATGAATTAGTGACTTTTTTCAGAAATTGTGTAACTTCAGTAAGCTTTTACCGCACTTTGTTTTTTGGTGTGCGATTAGTCAACATTTTTTGACGTAAATATTTTTATTTGTAAGTATAAATAAAGTATATTTTGTCATGTATTCCCGATTTAAATAAAATATTAAATTGTTATCTGATTATTTATGATTAGAATACCTAATTAATTATTTTCACGGCTATGCGAGCCTTGGTACCTGAAACATTTTCCGAGCGAGACGGAAATATGGAGGGTTGGATGCAACAAGCCACGCCTATTTAGCCCCCAACCCTTAACTACGATATCGATTCCGAGAATTTAGCTTTGG